>NW_027174721.1:0-107223 GCF_000390325.3 Nicotiana tomentosiformis | reverse complement strand
CGTACTTAGCTTAGTGCCATGCTCCGGACACCTTGCGGCGTTACTTGCACGAGGCCTCGCCATTCCGTTGCCAAAAACCATCAGCCGCCACGAGTGATGTCTCCTCTTGATGTTGCCCACAACAATCGATGGCAATCGGAACGTTCTGAGTTTAGCCCCATGTGCACGACACCTTGCGGCACTACTTGCACGAGGCCTCGCCATTCCATTGCTAAAAGCCATCAGCCGCCACATGCGTTGCCAAACACAACTCACAACAACCGATGGAAATTGACACATACTTAGCTTAGCCCCATACGTACGGCACCTTGCGGCGCTACTTGCACGAGGCCTCGCCGCTCCGTTGCCAAAAGCCATCAGCCGCCACGACCGATGTCACCTCCTGGTATTGCCTGCAACAACCGATGGCAATCAGCACGTACTTAGCTTAGCCACTTGCGCATGGCACCTTGCAGAGCTACTTGCACGGGGACTTGCCGTTCCGTTGCCAAAAGCCATCAGCTGCCACGAGCGATGCCAGACACAACTCATAACAATCAATGGCAATCGGCACGTACTTAGCTTAGACCCATGCGCATGACACCTTGCGGTGCTACTTGCACGAGGCCTCGCCGTTCCGTTGCCAAAAACCATCAGCCGCCATGAGCGATGTCTCCTCCCGATGTTGCCCACAGCAACCGATGGCAATCGGAACGTACTGAGTTTAGCCTCATGTTTGAGGTGCTACTTGCACGAGGCCTCGCCGTTCCATTGCCAAAAGCCATCAGCCGCCACGAGCGATGTCGCCTCCTGATGTTTCCCGCAATAATCGATGGCAATCAGCACGTACTTAGCTTAGCCGTATGCGCACGGCACCTTGCGGCGCTACTTGCACGAGGCCTCACCGTTCCGTTGCTAAAAGCCATCAGCCGCCACGAGTGATGTTGCCTCCTGATGTTGCCCACAATAATTGATGGCAATCGGAACGTACTGAGTTTATCCCCATGCGCACGGCACTTTGTGGCGCTACTTGCTCGACGACTTGCTGTTCCGTTGCCAAAAGCCATCAGCCGCTACGAGCGATGCCAGACACAACTCATAACAACTGATGGCAATCGGCACGTACTTAGCTTAGCCCCATGCGCACGACACCTTGCGGTGATACTTGCATGAGTCCTCGCCGTTCCATTGCCAACAACCATCAGCCGCCACGAGCAATGTCTCCTCCCGATGTTGCACATAGCAACCGATGGCAATCGGAACGTACTGAGTTTAGCCTCATGTTTGCGGTGCTACTTGCATGAGCCTCGCCGTTCCGTTGCCAATAACCATCAGCTGCCACGAGCGATGTCTCCTCCCGATGTTGCCTGCAAGAACCGATGGCAATGGTCATGTACTTAGCTTAGTCGTATACGTACGTCACCTTGCAGCGCTACTTGCACGAGGCCTTGCCGTTCCATTACCAAAAGCCATCAGACACCACGAGCGATATCCCCTCCCGTTGTTGCCCACAACAACAGATGGCAATTGGAATGTACTGCGTTTATCCCCATATGCACGGCACCTTGCGGCGCTACTTGCATGAGGCCTCGCCATTCCGTTGCCAAAAGCCATCAGCCGCCACGAGCGATGTCGCCTCCCGATGTTGCCTGCAACAATCGATGGCAATCGGCATGTACTTAGCTTAGCCCCATGCGCACGGCACCTTGCGGCACTACTTGCACGAGGCCTAGCCATTCTATTGCCAAAAGCCATCAGCTGCCACGAGCTATGTCGCCTCCTGATGTTGCCCGCAACAACCGAAGGCAATCGGCACATACTTAGCTTAGCCACATGCACATGGCACCTTGCAGCACTACTTGCACGAGGACTCACCGTTCCGTTGCTAAAAGCCATCAGCCGCCATGAGTGATATCGCCTCCCGATGTTGCTTATAACAACTGGTGGCAATCGGAACGTATTGGGTTTAGCCACATGCGCACGGCACCTTGCGGCTCTACTTACACGAGGCCTCGTCGTTCCGTTGCAAAAAGCCATCAGCCGCCATGAGCGATGTCACCTCCCGATGTTGCCCGCAACAACCGATGGCAATCGGCACGCAGTTAGCTTAGCCCCATGCGTACGGCACCTTGCGGCGCTACTTGCACGAGGCCTCGCCATTCCGTTGCCAAAAGCCATCAGACGCCACGAGCGATGTCACCTCCCGGTGTTGCCCACAACAACCGATGTCAATCGGCACGTACTTAGCTTAGCCACAAGCGCATGGCACCTTGCGGCGCTACTTGCACGAGGACTAGCCGTTCCGTTGCCAAAAGCCATCAGCCGCAACGAGCGATGCCAGACACAAATCATAACAATCGATGGCAATTGGCACATACATAGCTTAGCCCATGCACATGACACCTTGCGCTGCTACTTGCACAAGGCCTAGCCGTTCCGATGCCAAAAACCATCAGCCGCCACGAGCGATGTCTCCTCCCGATGTTGCCCACAACAACCGATGGCAATCCGAACGTACTGAGTTTAACCTCATGTTTGCGGCGCTACATGCACGAGGCCTCGCAATTCCGTTGCCAAAAGCCATCAGCCGCCACGAGCGATGTCGCCTCCCGATGTTGCCCGCAAGAACCGACGGCAATCAGCACGTACTTAGCTTAGGCATATGCGCACGGCACCTTGCGGTGCTACTTGCACTAGGCCTCACCGTTCCATTGCTAAAAGCCATCAGCCGCCATAAGCGATGCCTGATACAACTCACAACAACCGATGGCAATCTGCACGTACATAGCTTAGCCCCATGCGTACGGCACCTTTGCGGTGCTACTTGCACGAGGCCTCGCCGTTCTGTTGCCAAAAGCCATCAGACGCCACGAGCAATGTCGCCTCCTGATGTTGCCCACAACAACCGATGGCAATTGGAATGTACTGAGTTTAGCCCCATGCGCATGGCACTTTGCGGCGCTACTTGCACGAGGACTAGCCGTTCCGTTGCCAAAAGCCATCAGCCGCCACGAACGATGCCAGACACAACTCATAACAACCGATGGCAATCGGCATGTACTTACCTTAGCCCTATGCGCATAACACCTTGTGGTGCAACTTGCACGAGGCCTCACCGTTCCATTTCCAAAAACCATCGGCCGCCACGAGCGATGTCTCCTCCCGATGTTTCCCACAGCAATCGATGGCAATCGAAACGTATGGAGTTTAGCCTCATGTTTGCGGTGCTACTTGCATGAGGCCTTGCCGTTCCGTTGCCAAAGGCCATCAGCCTCCAGGAGCTATGTCACCTCCCGATGTTGCCCGCAAGAACATATGGCAATTGGCACGTACTTAGCTTAGCCGTATGCGCACGGTGCCTTGCGGCACTACTTGCACGAGGCCTCGCCGTTCCATTGCTAAAAGCCATCAGCCGCCACATGCTTTGCCAGATACAACTCACAACAACCGATTGCAATCGGCACGTACTTAGCTTAGCCCCATGCGTACGGCACCTTGCAAGGTGCTACTTGCATGAGGCCTGCCGTTCCGTTGCCAAAAGTTATCAGTCGCCACGAGCGATATCACCTCCCGATGTTTCCCACAACAACTGATGGCAATCGGCACGTACTTAGCTTAGACACATGCGCACGGCACTTTGCGGCGCTACTTTCACGGGGACTAGCCGTTCCGTTGCCAAAAGCCATCAGCCGCCACGAGCGATGTATCCTCCCGATGTTGCCCACAGCAACTGATGGCAATCGCAACGTACTGAGTTTAGCCTCATGTTTGCGGCGCTACTTGCACGAGGCCTCGCCGTTCTGTTGCCAAAAGCCATCAGCCGCCACGAGCGATGTCGCCTCCCGATGTTGCCCGCAACAACCGATGACAATCGGCACGTACTTAGCTTAGCGGTATGTGCACGGCACCTTGCGGCACTACTTACACGAGGCCTCGCCGTTCCGTTGCCAAAAGCCATCAGCCACCACGAGCTATGTTGCCTCCCGATGTTGCCCGCAAGAACCGATGGCAATCGGAATGTACTGAGTTTAGCCCCATGCGCACGTCACCTTGCGCCGCTACTTGAACGAGGCCTCTCCGTTCCGTTGCAAAAAGCCATCGGCCTCCACGAGCGATGTCGCTTCCCGGTGTTGCCCGCAATAACCGATGGCAATCGGCACGTACTTAGCTTAGCCACATGCACATGGCACCTTGCGGCACTACTTGCATGCGGACTAGCCGTTCCGTTGCCAAAAACCATCAGCCGCCACGAGCGATGCCGGACATAACTCATAACAATCGATGGCAATCGGAACGTACTGAGTTTAGCCCCATGCACACGTCACCTTGCGGTGCTACTTGCATGAGGCCTCGCCGTTCCGTTGCCAAAAACCATCAGCCGCCACGAGCGATGTCTCCTCCCGATGTTGCCCACAGCAACAGATGGCAATCGAAACGTACTGAGTTTAGCCTCATGTTTGCGGTGCTACTTGCATGAGGCCTCATATTTCGTTGCCAAAAGCCATCATCCGACACGAGCTATGTTGCCTCCCGATGTTGCCCGTAAGAACCGATGGCAATCGGATCGTACTGAGTTTAGCCCCATGCGCACTCACCTTGCGCCGCTACTTGCATGAGGCCTCGCCGTTCCGTTGCCAAAAGCCATCAGCCACCACGAGCTATGTTGCCTCCCGATGTTGCCCGCAAGAACCGATGGCAATCGGAATGTACTGAGTTTAGCCCCATGCGCACGTCACCTTGCGCCGCTACTTGAACGAGGCCTCTCCGTTCATTTGCAAAAAGCCATCAGCCTCCACGAGCGATGTCGCTTCCCAGTGTTGCCCGCAATAACCGATGGCAATCGGCACGTACTTAGCTTAGCCACATGCGCATGGCACCTTGCGGCACTACTTGCATGCGGACTAGCCGTTCCGTTGCCAAAAACCATCAGCCGCCACGAGCGATGCCGGACACAACTCATAACAATCGATGGCAATCGGCACCTACTTAGATTAGCCCCATGCGCATGACACTTTGCGGTGCTACTTGCATGAGGCCTCGCCGTTCCGTTGCCAAAAACCATCAGCCGCCACGAGCGTTGTCTCCTCACGATGTTGCCCATAGCAACCGATGGCAATCGAAACGTACTGAGTTTAGGTTCATGTTTGCGGCGCTACTTGAACGACACCTCACCATTCCGTTGCCAAAAGCCATCAGCCGCCACGAGCTATGTTGCCTCCCGATGTTGCCCGCAAGAACCGATGGCAATCGGAACGTACTGAGTTTAGCCCCATGCGCACGTCACCTTGCGCCGCTACTTGCACGAGGCCTCGCCGATCCGTTGCCAAAAGCCATCAGACGCCACGAGCGATGCCAGATACAACTCATAACAACTGAAGGCAATCGGCACGTACTTAGCTTAACCCCATGCGTACGGCACCTTACGACGCTACTTGCACGAGGCCTCGCCATTCCGTTTCCTAAAGCCATCAGTCGCCACGAGCGATGTTGCCTCCCGATGTTGCCTGCAACAACCGATGGCAATCGGCACGTACTTAGCTTAGCCACATGCGCATGGCACCTTGCGGCACTACTTGCACGAGGACTAGCCGTTCTATTGCCAAAAGCCATCAGCCGCCACGAGCGATGCCAGGAACAACTCATAACAACTGATGGCAATCGGCACGTACTTAGCTTAGCCTCATGCGCATGACACTTTGCGGTGCTACTTGCATGAGGCCTCGCCATTCCGTTACCAAAAACCATCAGCCGCCATGAGCGATGTCTCCTCCCGATGTTGCCCACAGCAACAGATGGCAATCGAAATGTACTAAGTTTAGCCTCATGTGTGCGGCGCTACTTGCACGAGGTCTCACCATTCCGTTGCCAAAAGCCATCAGCCGCCACGAGCTATGTTACCTCCCGATGTTGCCCGTACGAACCGATGGCAGTCGGAACGTACTGAGTTTAGCCCCATGCGCACGTCACCTTGCGCCGCTACTTGCACGAGGCCTCGCCGATCCGTTGCCAAAAGCCATCAGACGCCACGAGCAATGTCGCCTCCCGATGTTGCCCACAACAACCGATGGCAATCGACACGTACTTAGCTTAGCCCCATGCTTACGGCACCTTGCGGCGCTACTTGCATGAGAGATCGCCGTTCTGTTGCAAAAAGCCATCAGCCTCAACGAGCGATGTCGCTTCCCGGTGTTGCCCGCAATAACCAATGGCAATCGGCATGTACTTAGCTTATCCACATGCGCATGGCACCTTGCGGTGCTACTTGTATGCGGACTAGCCGTTCCGTTGCCAAAAACCATCAGCCGCCACGAGCGATGCCAGATACAACTCATAACAATCGATGGCAATCGACACCTACTTAGATTAGCCCCATGCGCATGACACGTTGCGGTGCTACTTGCATGAGGCCTCGCCGTTCCGTTGCCAAAAACCATTAGCCGCCACGAGCGATGTCTCCTCCCGATGTTGCCCACAGCAACCGATGGCAATCGAAACGTACTGAGTTTAGCCTCATGTTTGCGGCGCTACTTGCCCGAGGTCTCACTATTCCGTTGCAAAAAGCAATCAGCCGCCACGAGCTATGTTGCCTCCCGTTGTTTCCCGCAAGAACCGATGGCAATCAGAACGTACTGAGTTTAGCCCCATGCGCACGTCACCTTGCGCCGCTACTTGCACCAGGCCTCGCCGATCCGTTTCCAAAAGCCATCAGACGCCACGAGCAATGTCGCCTCCCGATGTTGCCCACAACAACCGATGGCAATCGACACGTACTTAGCTTAGCCCCATGCCTACGGCACCTTGCGGCGCTACATGCACGAGAGATCGCCGTTCTGTTGCAAAAAGCCATCAGCCTCCACGAGCGATGTCGCTTCCCGGTGTTGCCCGCAATAACCGATGGCAATCGGCACGTACTTAGCTTAGCCACATGCGCATGGCACCTTGCGGTGCTACTTGCATGCGGACTAGCCGTTCCGTTGCCAAAAACCATCAGCCGCCACGAGCGATGCCAGACACAACTCATAACAATCGATGGAAATCGACACCTACTTAGATTAGCCCCATGCGCATGACACTTTGCGGTGCTACTTGCATGAGGCCGTGCCGTTCCGTTGCCAAAAACCATCAGCCGCCACGAGCGATGTCTCCTCCCGATGTTGCCCACAGCAACCGATGACAATCGAAACGTACTGAGTTTAGCCTCATGTTTGCGGCGTTACTTGCACGAGGCCTCACCATTCTGTTGCCAAAAGCCATCAGCCACCACGAGCTATGTTGCCCCCGATGTTTCCCGCAAGAACCGATGGCAATCAGAACGTACTGAGTTTAGCCCCATGCGCACGTCACCTTGCGCCGCTACTTGCACGAGGCCTCGCCGTTCTGTTGCCAAAAGCCATCAGCCGCCACGAGCGATGTCTCCTCCCGATGTTGCCCACAGCAACCGATGGCAATCGAAACGTACTGAATTTAGCATCATGTTTGCGGCGCTACTTGCACGAGGCCTCACCATTTTGTTGCCAAAAGCCATCAGCCGCCATGAGCTATGTTGCCTCCCGATGTTGCCCCCGCAAGAACCGATGGCAATCGGAACGTACTGAGTTTAGCCCCATGCGCACGTCACCTTGCTACTTGAACGAGGCCTCGCCGTTCCGTTGCAAAAAGCCATCAGCCTCCATGAGCGATGTCGCTTCCCGGTGTTGCCCGCAATAACCGATGGCAATCGGCTTGCACTTAGCTTAGCCACATGCGCATGGCACCTTGCGGCAGTACTTGCATGCGGACTAGCCGTTCCGTTGCCAAAAACCATTAGCCACCACGAGCGATGCCGGACACAACTCATAACAATCGATGGCAATCGGCACCTACTTGGATTAGCCCCATGCGCATGACACTTTGCGGTGCTACTTGCATGAGGCCTCGCCGTTCCGTTGCCAAAAACCATCAGCCGCCACGAGCGATGTCTCCTCCCGATGTTGCCCACAGCAACCGATGGCAATCGAAACGTACTGAGTTTAGGCTCATGTTTGCGGCGCTACTTGAACGAGGCCTCACCATTCCGTTGCCAAAAGCCATCAGCCACCACGAGCTATGTTGCCTCCCCATGTTTCCCACAGCAACCGATGGCAATCAGAACGTACTGAGTTTAGCCTCATGTTTGCAGCGCTACTTGTACGAGGCCTCGCCGTTCAGTTTCCAAAGGCCATGAGCCGCCACGAGCGATGCCAGACACAACTCATAACAATCGATGGCAATCGGCACGTACTTAGCTTAGTGCCATGCGCCGGACACCTTGCGGCGTTACTTGCACGAGGCCTCGCCATTCCGTTGCCAAAAACCATCAGCCGCCACGAGCGATGTCTCCTCTTGATGTTGCCCACAACAATCGATGGCAATCGGAACGTTCTGAGTTTAGCCCCATGTGCACGACACCTTGCGGCACTACTTGCACGAGGCCTCGCCGTTCCATTGCTAAAAGCCATCAGCCGCCACATGCATTGCCAAACACAACTCACAACAACCGATGGAAATTGGCACATACTTAGCTTAGCCCCATACGTACGGCACCTTGCGGCGCTACTTGCACGAGGCCTCGCCGCTCCGTTGCCAAAAGCCATCAGCTGCCACGACCGATGTCGCCTCCTGGTATTGCCTGCAACAACCGATGGCAATCAGCACGTACTTAGCTTAGCCACATGCGCATGGCACCTTGCGGAGCTACTTGCACGGGGACTTGCCGTTCCGTTGCCAAAAGCCATCAGCCGCCACGAGCGATGCCAGACACAACTCATAACAATCAATGGCAATCGGCACGTACTTAGCTTAGACCCATGCGCATGACACCTTGCGGTGCTACTTGCACGAGGCCTCGCCGTTCCGTTGCCAAAAACCATCAGCCGCCATGAGCGATGTCTCCTCCCGATGTTGCCCACAGCAACCGATGGCAATCGGAACGTACTGAGTTTAGCCTCATGTTTGAGGTGCTACTTGCACGAGGCCTCGCCGTTCCATTGCCAAAAGCCATCAGCCGCCACGAGCGATGTCGCCTCCTGATGTTTCCCGCAATAATCGATGGCAATCAGCACGTACTTAGCTTAGCCGTATGCGCACGGCACCTTGCGGCGCTACTTGCACGAGGCCTCACCGTTCCGTTGCTAAAAGCCATCAGCCGCCACGAGCGATGTTGCCTCCTGATGTTGCCCACAATAATCGATGGCAATCGGAATGCACTGAGTTTAGCCCCATGCGCACGTCACCTTGCGCCGCTACTTGAATGAGGCCTCGCCGTTCCTTTGCAAAAAGCCATCAGCCTCCACGAGCGATGTCGCTTCCCGGTGTTGCCCACAACAACCGATGTCAATCGGCACGTACTTAGCTTAGCCACAAGCGCATGGCACCTTGCGGCGCTACTTGCACGAGGACTAGCCGTTCCGTTGCCAAAAGCCATCAGCCGCCACGAGCGATGCCAGACACAACTCATAACAACTGATGGCAATCGGCACGTACTTAGCTTAGCCCCATGCGCACGACACCTTGCGGTGATACTTGCATGAGTCCTCGCCGTTCCATTGCCAACAACCATCAGCCGCCACGAGCAATGTCTCCTCCCGATGTTGCACATAGCAACCGATGGCAATCGGAACGTACTGAGTTTAGCCTCATGTTTGCGGTGCTACTTGCATGAGGCCTCGCCGTTCCGTTGCCAATAACCATCAGCTGCCACGAGCGATGTCGCCTCCCGATGTTGCCTGCAAGAACCGATGGCAATGGGCACGTACTTAGCTTAGCCGTATACGTACGTCACCTTGCAGCGCTACTTGCACGAGGCCTTGCCGTTCCGTTACCAAAAGCCATCAGACACCACGAGCGATATCCCCTCCCGTTGTTGCCCACAACAACCGATGGCAATTGGAATGTACTGCGTTTATCCCCATATGCACGGCACCTTGCGGCGCTACTTGCATGAGGCCTCGCCATTCCGTTGCCAAAAGCCATCAGCCGCCACGAGCGATGTCGCCTCCCGATGTTGCCTGCAACAATCGATGGCAATCGGCATGTACTTAGCTTAGCCCCATGCGCACGGCACCTTGCTGCACTACTTGCACGAGGCCTAGCCATTCTATTGCCAAAAGCCATCAGCTGCCACGAGCTATGTCGCGTCCTGATGTTGCCCGCAACAACCGAAGGCAATCGGCACATACTTAGCTTAGCCACATGCACATGGCACCTTGCAGCACTACTTGCACGAGGACTCACCGTTCCGTTGCTAAAAGCCATCAGCCGCCATGAGTGATATCGCCTCCCGATGTTGCTTATAACAACTGGTGGCAATCGGAACGTATTGGGTTTAGCCCCATGCGCACGACACCTTGCGGCTCTACTTACACAAGGCCTCGTCGTTCCGTTGCAAAAAGCCATCAGCCGCCATGAGCGATGTCACCTCCCGATGTTGCCCGCAACAACCGATGGCAATCGGCACGCACTTAGCTTAGCCCCATGCGTACGGCACCTTGCGGCGCTACTTGCACGAGGCCTCGCCGTTCTGTTGCCAAAAGCCATCAGACGCCACGAGCGATGTCACCTCCCGGTGTTGCCCACAACAACCGATGTCAATCGGCACGTACTTAGCTTAGCCACAAGCGCATGGCACCTTGCGGTGCTTCTTGCACGAGGACTAGCCGTTCCGTTGCCAAAAGCCATCAGCCGCCACGAGCGATGCCAGACACAACTCATAACAACCGATGGCAATCGGCACGTACTTAGCTTAGTGCCATGCGCCGGACACCTTGCGGCGTTACTTGCACGAGGCCTCGCCATTCCGTTGCCAAAAACCATCAGCCGCCACGAGTGATGTCTCCTCTTGATGTTGCCCACAACAATCGATGGCAATCGGAACGTTCTGAGTTTAGCCCCATGTGCACGACACCTTGCGGCACTACTTGCACGAGGCCTCGCCATTCCATTGCTAAAAGCCATCAGCCGCCACATGCGTTGCCAAACACAACTCACAACAACCGATGGAAATTGGCACATACTTAGCTTAGCCCCATACGTACGGCACCTTGCGGCGCTACTTGCACGAGGCCTCGCCGCTCCGTTGCCAAAAGCCATCAGCCGCCACGACCGATGTCACCTCCTGGTATTGCCTGCAACAACCGATGGCAATCAGCACGTACTTAGCTTAGCCACTTGCGCATGGCACCTTGCGGAGCTACTTGCACGGGGACTTGCCGTTCCATTGCCAAAAGCCATCAGCCGCCACGAGCGATGCCAGACACAACTCATAACAATCAATGGCAATCGGCACGTACTTAGCTTAGACCCATGCGCATGACACCTTGCGGTGCTACTTGCACAAGGCCTCGCCGTTCCGTTGCCAAAAACCATCAACCGCCATGAGCGATGTCTCCTCCCGATGTTGCCCACAGCAACCGATGGCAATCGGAACGTACTGAGTTTAGCCTCATGTTTGAGGTGCTACTTGCACGAGGCCTCGCCGTTCCATTGCCAAAAGCCATCAGCCGCCACGAGCGATGTCGCCTCCTGATGTTTCCCGCAATAATCGATGGCAATCAGCACGTACTTAGCTTAGCCGTATGCGCACGGCACCTTGCGGCGCTACTTGCACGAGGCCTCACCGTTCCGTTGCTAAAAGCCATCAGCCGCCACGAGTGATGTTGCCTCCTGATGTTGCCCACAATAATTGATGGCAATCGGAACGTACTGAGTTTAGCCCCATGCGCACGGCACTTTGTGGCGCTACTTGCTCGACGACTTGCCGTTCCGTTGCCAAAAGCCATCAGCCGCTACGAGCGATGCCAGACACAACTCATAACAACTGATGGCAATCGGCACGTACTTAGCTTAGCCCCATGCGCACGATACCTTGCGGTGATACTTGCATGAGTCCTCGCCGTTCCATTGCCAACAACCATCAGCCACCACGAGCAATGTCTCCTCCCGATGTTGCACATAGCAACCGATGGCAATCGGAACGTACTGAGTTTAGCCTCATGTTTGCGGTGCTACTTGCATGAGCCTCGCCGTTCCGTTGCCAATAACCATCAGCTGCCACGAGCGATGTCTCCTCCCGATGTTGCCTGCAAGAACCGATGGCAATGGGCATGTACTTAGCTTAGTCGTATACGTACGTCACCTTGCAGCGCTACTTGCACGAGGCCTTGCCGTTCCATTACCAAAAGCCATCAGACACCACGAGCGATATCCCCTCCCGTTGTTGCCCACAACAACAGATGGCAATTGGAATGTACTGCGTTTATCCCCATATGCACGGCACCTTGCGGCGCTACTTGCATGAGGCCTCGCCATTCCGTTGCCAAAAGCCATCAGCCGCCACGAGCGATGTCGCCTCCCGATGTTGCCTGCAACAATCGATGGCAATCGGCATGTACTTAGCTTAGCCCCATGCGCACGGCACCTTGCGGCACTACTTGCACGAGGCCTAGCCATTCTATTGCCAAAAGCCATCAGCTGCCACGAGCTATGTCGCCTCCTGATGTTGCCCGCAACAACCGAAGGCAATCGGCACATACTTAGCTTAGCCACATGCACATGGCACCTTGCAGCACTACTTGCACGAGGACTCACCGTTCCGTTGCTAAAAGCCATCAGCCGCCATGAGTGATATCGCCTCCCGATGTTGCTTATAACAACTGGTGGCAATCGGAACGTATTGGGTTTAGCCCCATGCGCACGGCACCTTGCGGCTCTACTTACACGAGGCCTCGTCGTTCCGTTGCAAAAAGCCATCAGCCGCCATGAGCGATGTCACCTCCCGATGTTGCCCGCAACAACCGATGGCAATCGGCACGCACTTAGCTTAGCCCCATGCGTACGGCACCTTGCGGCGCTACTTGCACGAGGCCTCGCCATTCCGTTGCCAAAAGCCATCAGACGCCACGAGCGATGTCACCTCCCGGTGTTGCCCACAACAACCGATGTCAATCGGCACGTACTTAGCTTAGCCACAAGCGCATGGCACCTTGCGGCGCTACTTGCACGAGGACTAGCCGTTCCGTTGCCAAAAGCCATCAGCCGCCACGAGCGATGCCAGACACAACTCACAACAACCGATGGCAATCCGAACGTACTGAGTTTAAACTCATATTTGCGGCGCTACATGCACGAGGCCTCGCAATTCCGTTGCCAAAAGCCATCAGCCGCCACGAGCGATGTCGCCTCCCGATGTTGCCCGCAAGAACCGACGGCAATCAGCACATACTTAGCTTAGGCGTATGCGCACGGCACCTTGCGGCGCTACTTGCACTAGGCCTCACCGTTCCATTGCTAAAAGCCATCAGCCGCCACAAGCGATGCCTGATACAACTCACAACAACCGATGGCAATCGGCACGTACATAGCTTAGCCCCATGCGTACGGCACCTTTGCGGTGCTACTTGCACGAGGCCTCGCCATTCTGTTGCCAAAAGCCATCAGACGCCACGAGCAATGTCGCCTCCTGATGTTTCCCACAACAACCGATGGCAATTGGAATGTACTGAGTTTAGCCCCATGCGCATGGCACTTTGCGACGCTACTTGCACGAGGACTAGCCATTCCGTTGCCAAAAGCCATCAGCCGCCACGAACGATGCCAGACACAACTCATAACAACCGATGGCAATCGGCACGTACTTACCTTAGCCCTATGCGCATAACACCTTGTGGTGCAACTTGCACGAGGCCTCACCGTTCCATTTCCAAAAACCATCGGCCGCCACGAGCGATGTCTCCTCCCGATGTTTCCCACAGCAATCGATGGCAATCGAAACGTATGGAGTTTAGCCTCATGTTTGCGGTGCTACTTGCATGAGGCCTTGCCGTTCCGTTTGCCAAAGGCCATCAGCCTCCAGGAGCTATGTCACCTCCCAATGTTGCCCGCAAGAACATATGGCAATTGGCACGTACTTTGCTTAGCCGTATGCGCACGGTGCCTTGCGGCACTACTTGCACGAGGCCTCGCCGTTCCATTGCTAAAAGCCATCAGCCGCCACATGCTTTGCCAGATACAACTCACAACAACCGATTGCAATCGGCACGTACTTAGCTTAGCCCCATGCGTACGGCACCTTGCAAGGTGCTACTTGCATGAGGCCTGCCGTTCCGTTGCCAAAAGTTATCAGCCGCCACGAGCGATATCACCTCCCGATGTTTCCCACAACAACTGATGGCAATCGGCACGTACTTAGCTTAGACACATGCGCACGGCACTTTGCGGCGCTACTTTCACGGGGACTAGCCGTTCCGTTGCCAAAAGCCATCAGCCGCCACGAGCGATGTATCCTCCCGATGTTGCCCACAGCAACTGATGGCAATCGCAACGTACTGAGTTTAGCCTCATGTTTGCGGCGCTACTTGCACGAGGCCTCGCCGTTCTGTTGCCAAAAGCCATCAGCCGCCACGAGCGATGTCGCCTCCCGATGTTGCCCGCAACAACCGATGACAATCGGCACGTACTTAGCTTAGCGGTATGTGCACGGCACCTTGCGGCACTACTTACACGAGGCCTCGCCGTTCCATTGCCAAAAGCCATCAGCCACCACGAGCTATGTTGCCTCCCGATGTTGCCCGCAAGAACCGATGGCAATCGGAATGTACTGAGTTTAGCCCCATGCGCACGTCACCTTGCGCCGCTACTTGAACGAGGCCTCGCCGTTCCGTTGCAAAAAGCCATCAGTTGCCACGAGCGATGTTGCCTCCCGATGTTGCCTGCAACAACCGATGGCAATCGGCACGTACTTAGCTTAGCCACATGCGCATGGCACCTTGCGGCACTACTTGCACGAGGACTAGCCGTTCTATTGCCAAAAGCCATCAGCCGCCACGAGCGATGCCAGGCACAACTCATAACAATCGATGGCAATCGGCACCTACTTAGATTAGCTCCATGCACATGACACTTTGCGGTGCTACTTGCACGAGGCCTCGCCGTTCCGTTGCCAAAAACCATCAGCCGCCACGAGCGATGTCTCCTCCCGATGTTGCCCACAGCAACCGATGGCAATCGAAACGTACTAAGTTTAGCCTCATGTGTGCGGCGCTACTTGCACGAGGTCTCACCATTCCGTTGCCAAAAGCCATCAGCCGCCACGAGCTATGTTACCTCCCGATGTTGCCCGTAAGAACCGATGGCAATCGGAACGTACTGAGTTTAGCCCCATGCGCACGTCACCTTGCGCCGCTACTTGCACGAGGCCTCGCCGATCCGTTGCCAAAAGCCATCAGACGCCACGAGCAATGTCGCCTCCCGATGTTGCCCACAACAACCGATGGCAATCGACACGTACTTAGCTTAGCCCCATGCCTACGGCACCTTGCGGCGCTACTTGCACGAGGCATCGCCGTTCCGTTGCAAAAAGCCATCAGCCTCCACGAGCGATGTCGCTTCCCGGTGTTGCCCGCAATAACCGATGGCAATCGGCACGTACTTAGCTTAGCCACATGCGCATGGCACCTTGCGGCGCTACTTGCATGCGGACTAGCCGTTCCGTTGCCAAAAACCATCAGCCGCCACGAGCGATGCCGGACACAACTCATAACAATCGATGGCAATCGGCACCTACTTAGATTAGCCCCATGCGCATGACACTTTGCGGTGCTACTTGCATGAGGCCTCGCCGTTCCGTTGCCAAAAACCATCAGCCGCCACGAGCGATGTCTCCTCCCGATGTTGCCCACAGCAACCGATGGCAATCGAAACGTACTGAGTTTAGCCTCATGTTTGCGGCGCTACTTGCACGAGGCCTCACCATTCCGTTGCCAAAAGCCATCAGCCGCCACGAGCTATGTTGCCTCCCGATGTTGCCCGCAAGAACCAATGGCAATCGAAACGTACTGAGTTTAGCCTCATGTTTGCGACACTACTTGCACGAGGCCTCGCCATTCCGTTGCCAAAAGCCATCAGCCTCCACGAGCTATGTTGCCTCCCGATGTTGCCCACAATAACCGATGGCAATCGGCACGTACTTAGCTTAGCCACATGCGCATGGCACCTTGCGGCGCTACTTGCATGCAGACTAGCCGTTCCGTTGCCAAAAACCATCAGCCGCCACGAGCGATGCCAGACACAACTCATAACAATCGATGGCAATCGGCACGCACTTAGCTTAGCCCCATGCGCATGACACCTTGCGGCGCTACTTGCACGAGGCCTTGCCGTTCCGTTGCCAAAAGCCATCAGCCGCCACGAGCGATGTCGCCTCCCGATGTTGCCCACAACAACCGATGGCAATCGGAACGTACTGAGTTTAGCCCCATGTGCACGGCACCTTGCGGCGCTACTTGCACGAGGCCTCGCCGTTGCCAAAAGCCATCAGCCGCCACGAGCTATGTTGCCTCCCGATGTTGCCCGCAAGAACCGATGGCAATCGGAACGTACTGAGTTTAGCCCCATGCGCACATCACCTTGCGCTGCTACTTGCACGAGGCCTCGCCGTTCCGTTGCCAAAAGCCATCAGCCGCCACGAGCGATGTCTCCTCCCGATGTTGCCCACAACAACCGATGGCAATCGAAACGTACTGAATTTAGCCTCATGTTTGCGGCGCTACTTGCACGAGGCCTCGCCATTCCGTTGCCAAAAGCCATCAGCCGCCACGAGCTATGTTGCCTCCCGATGTTGCCCGCAAGAACCGATGGCAATCGGAACGTACTGAGTTTAGCCCCATGCGCACGTCACCTTGCGCCGCTACTTGAACGAGGCCTCGCCGTTCCGTTGCAAAAAGCCATCAGCCTCCACGAGCGATGTCGCTTCCCGGTGTTGCCCGCAATAACCGATGGCAATCGGCACGTACTTAGCTTAGCCACATGCGCATGGCACCTTGCGGCGCTACTTGCATGCGGACTAGCCGTTCCGTTGCCAAAAACCATCAGCCGCCACGAGCGATGCCGGACACAACTCATAACAATCGATGGCAATCGGCATCTACTTGGATTAGCCCCATGCGCATGACACTTTGCGGTGCTACTTGCATGAGGCCTCGCCGTTCCGTTGCCAAAAACCATCAGCCGCCACGAGCGATGTCTCCTCCCGATGTTGCCCACAGCAACCGATGGCAATCGAAACGTACTGAGTTTAGGCTCATGTTTGCGGCGCTACTTGAACGAGGCCTCACCATTCCGTTGCCAAAAGCCATCAGCCACCACGAGCTATGTTGCCTCCCGATGTTGCCCGCAAGAACCGATGGCAATCGGAACGTACTAAGTTTAGCCCATATGCGCATGTCACCTTGCACCGCTACTTGCACGAGGCCTCTCCGTTCCGTTGCCAAAAGCCATCAGATGCCACGAGCGATGCCAGATACAACTCACAACAACTGAAGGCAATCAGCACGTACTTAGCTTAGCCCCATGCGTACGGCACCTTGCGGCGCTACTTGCACGAGGCCTCGCCATTCCGTTTCCTAACGCCATCAGTCGCCACGAGCGATGTTGCCTCCCGATGTTGCCTGCAACAACCGATGGCAATCGGCACGTACTTAGCTTAGCCACATGCGCATGGCACCTTGCGGCGCTACTTGCACGAGGACTAGCTGTTCTATTGCCAAAAGCCATCAGCCGCCACGAGCGATGCCAGGCACAACTCATAACAACTGATGGCAATCGGCACGTACTTAGCTTAGCCCCATGCGCATGACACCTTGCGGTGCTACTTGCACGAGGCCTTGCCGTTCCGTTACCAAAAAGCCATCAGCCGCCACGAGCGATGTCGCCTCCCGATGTTGCCCGCATGAACCGATGGCAATCAGCACGTACTTAGCTTAGCCGTATGCGCACGGCACCTTACGGCGCTACTTGCACAAGGCCTCGCCGTTCCGTTGCTAAAAGCCATCGGCTGCCACAAGCGATGCCAGATTCAACTCACAACACCCGATGGCAATCGGCACGTACTTAGCTTAGCCCCATGCATACGGCACCTTACGATGCTACTTGCACGAGGCCTCGCCGTTCCGTTGCCAAAAGCCATCAAACGCCACGAGTAATTTCGCCTCCCGATGTTGCCCACAACAACTGAAGGCAATTGGAACGTACTGAGTTTAGCTACATGCGCACGGCTCCTTGCGGCGCTACTTGCACGAGGCCTCTCCATTCCATTGCCAAAAGCCATCAGACTCCACGAGCAATGTTGCCTCCCGATGTTGCCCGCAACAACCGATGGCAATCGGCACGTACATATCTTAGCCCCAAGCGTACGGCACCTTGCGACGCTACTTGCACGAGGCCTCGCCGTTCCGTTGCCAAAAACCATTAGCCGCCACGAGCGATGTCGCCTCGCGATGTTGCCCGCAACAACCGATGGCAATCGGTATGTACTTAGCTTAGCCACTTGCACATAGCACCTTGCGGCGCTACTTGCACGAGGACTAGCCGTTCCGTTGCCAAAAGCCATCAGCCGCCACGAGCGATGCCAGACACAACTCATAACAACCGTTGGCAATCGGCACGTACTTAGCTTAGCCCCATGCGCATGACACTTTGCGGTGCTACTTGCATGAGGCCTCGCCGTTCCGTTGCCAAAAACCATCAGCCGCCACGAGCGATGTCTCCTCCCGATGTTGCCCACAGCAACCGATGGCAATCGAAACGTACTGAGTTTAGGCTCATGTTTGCGGCGCTACTTGAACGAGGCCTCACCATTCCGTTGCCAAAAGCCATCAGCCACCACGAGCTATGTTGCCTCCCGATGTTGCCCGCAAGAACCGATGGCAATCGGAACGTACTAAGTTTAGCCCATATGCGCATGTCACCTTGCGCCGCTACTTGCACGAGGCCTCTCCGTTCTGTTGCCAAAAGCCATCAGATGCCACGAGCGATGCCAGATACAACTCACAACAACTGAAGGCAATCAGCACGTACTTAGCTTAGCCCCATGCGTACGGCACCTTGCGGCGCTACTTGCTCGAGGCCTCGCCATTCCGTTTCCTAACGCCATCAGTCGCCACGAGCGATGTTGCCTCCCGATGTTGCCTGCAACAACTGATGGCAATCGGCACGTACTTAGCTTAGCCACATGCGCATGGCACCTTGCGGCGCTACTTGCACGAGGACTAGCTGTTCTATTGCCAAAAGCCATCAGCCGCCACGAGCGATGCCAGGCACAACTCATAACAACTGATGGCAATCGGCACGTACTTAGCTTAGCCCCATGCGCATGACACCTTGCGGTGCTACTTGCACGAGGCCTTGCCGTTCCGTTACCAAAAAGCCATCAGCCGCCACGAGCGATGTCGCCTCCCGATGTTGCCCGCAAGAACCGATGGCAATCAGCACGTACTTAGCTTAGCCGTATGCGCACGGCACCTTGCGGCGCTACTTGCACAAGGCCTCGCCGTTCCGTTGCTAAAAGCCATCGGCTGCCACAAGCGATGCCAGATTCAACTCACAACAACTGATGGCAATCGGCACGCACTTAGCTTAGCCCCATGCGTACGGCACCTTGCGATGCTACTTGCACGAGGCCTCGCCGTTCCGTTGCCAAAAGCCATCAAACGCCACGAGTAATTTCGCCTCCCGATGTTGCCCACAACAACTGAAGGCAATTGGAACGTACTGAGTTTAGCTACATGCGCACGGCTCCTTGCGGCGCTACTTGCACGAGGCCTCTCCATTCCATTGCCAAAAGCCATCAGACTCCACGAGCAATGTTGCCTCCCGATGTTGCCCGCAACAACCGATGGCAATCGGCACGTACATATCTTAGCCCCAAGCGTACGGCACCTTGCGACGCTACTTGCACGAGGCCTCGCCGTTCCGTTGCCAAAAACCATTAGCCGCCACGAGCGATGTCGCCTCGCGATGTTGCCCGCAACAACCGATGGCAATCGGTATGTACTTAGCTTAGCCACTTGCACATAGCACCTTGCGGCGCTACTTGCACGAGGACTAGCCGTTCCGTTGCCAAAAGCCATCAGCCGCCACGAGCGATGCCAGACACAACTCATAACAACCGTTGGCAATCGGCACGTACTTAGCTTAGCCCCATGCGCATGACACTTTGCGGTGCTACTTGCATGAGGCCTCGCCGTTCCGTTGCCAAAAACCATCAGCCGCCACGAGCGATGTCTCCTCCCGATGTTGCCCACAGCAACCGATGGCAATCGAAACGTACTGAGTTTAGGCTCATGTTTGCGGCGCTACTTGAACGAGGCCTCACCATTCCGTTGCCAAAAGCCATCAGCCACCACGAGCTATGTTGCCTCCCGATGTTGCCCGCAAGAACCGATGGCAATCGGAACGTACTAAGTTTAGCCCATATGCGCATGTCACCTTGCACCGCTACTTGCACGAGGCCTCTCCGTTCTGTTGCCAAAAGCCATCAGATGCCACGAGCGATGCCAGATACAACTCACAACAACTGAAGGCAATCAGCACGTACTTAGCTTAGCCCCATGCGTACGGCACCTTGCGGCGCTACTTGCTCGAGGCCTCGCCATTCCGTTTCCTAACGCCATCAGTCGCCACGAGCGATGTTGCCTCCCGATGTTGCCTGCAACAACCGATGGCAATCGGCACGTACTTAGCTTAGCCACATGCGCATGGCACCTTGCGGCGCTACTTGCACGAGGACTAGCTGTTCTATTGCCAAAAGCCATCAGCCGCCACGAGCGATGCCAGGCACAACTCATAACAACTGATGGCAATCGGCACGTACTTAGCTTAGCCCCATGCGCATGACACCTTGCGGTGCTACTTGCACGAGGCCTTGCCGTTCCGTTACCAAAAAGCCATCAGCCGCCACGAGCGATGTCGCCTCCCGATGTTGCCCGCATGAACCGATGGCAATCAGCACGTACTTAGCTTAGCCGTATGCGCACGGCACCTTACGGCGCTACTTGCACAAGGCCTCGCCGTTCCGTTGCTAAAAGCCATCGGCTGCCACAAGCGATGCCAGATTCAACTCACAACACCCGATGGCAATCGGCACGTACTTAGCTTAGCCCCATGCATACGGCACCTTACGATGCTACTTGCACGAGGCCTCGCCGTTCCGTTGCCAAAAGCCATCAAACGCCACGAGTAATTTCGCCTCCCGATGTTGCCCACAACAACTGAAGGCAATTGGAACGTACTGAGTTTAGCTACATGCGCACGGCTCCTTGCGGCGCTACTTGCACGAGGCCTCTCCATTCCATTGCCAAAAGCCATCAGACTCCACGAGCAATGTTGCCTCCCGATGTTGCCCGCAACAACCGATGGCAATCGGCACGTACATATCTTAGCCCCAAGCGTACGGCACCTTGCGACGCTACTTGCACGAGGCCTCGCCGTTCCGTTGCCAAAAACCATTAGCCGCCACGAGCGATGTCGCCTCGCGATGTTGCCCGCAACAACCGATGGCAATCGGTATGTACTTAGCTTAGCCACTTGCACATAGCACCTTGCGGCGCTACTTGCACGAGGACTAGCCGTTCCGTTGCCAAAAGCCATCAGCCGCCACGAGCGATGCCAGACACAACTCATAACAACCGTTGGCAATCGGCACGTACTTAGCTTAGCCCCATGCGCATGACACCTTGCGGTGCTAGTTGCACGAGGCCTCGCCATTCTGTTGCCAAAAACCATCTGCCGCCACGAGCGATGTCTCTTCCTGATGTTGCCCACAAGCGCATCGCCTCCCGATGTTGCCCACAACAACCGATGGCAATCGGAACGTACTGAGTTTAGCCCATATGCGCACGTCACCTTGCGCCGCTACTTGCACGAGGCCTCTACGTTCCATTGCCAAAAGCCATCAGATGCCACGAGTGATGCCAGATACAACTCACAACAACTGAAGGCAATCGGCACGTACTTAGCTTAGCCCCATGCGTACGACACCTTGCGGCGCTACTTGCACGAGGCCTCACCATTCCGTTTCCTAAAGCCATCAGTCGCCACGAGCGATGTTGCCTCCCGATGTTGCCTGCAACAGCCGATGGCAATCGGCACGTACTTAGCTTAGCCACATGTGCATGGCACCTTGCGGCGCTACTTGCACGAGGCCTCTCCATTCCATTGCCAAAAGCCATCAGACTCCACGAGCGATGCCAGGCACAACTCATAACAACTGATGGCAATCGGCACGTACTTAGCTTAGCCCCATGCGCATGACACCTTGCGGTGCTACTTGCACGAGGCCTTTCCGTTCCGTTACCAAAACGCCATCAGCCGCCACTAGCGATGTCGCCACCCGATGTTGCCCGCAAGAACCGATGGCAATCGGCACGTACTTATCTTAGCTGTATGCGCACGGCACCTTGCGGCGCTACTTGCACAAGGCCTCGCCATTCCGTTGCTAAAAGCCATCGGCTTCCACAAGCGATGCAAGATACAACTCACAACACCCGATGGCAATCGGCACGTACTTAGCTTAGCCCCATGCGTACGGCACCTTACGGCGCTACTTGCAAGAGGCCACGCCATTACGTTGCCAAAAGCCATCAGACGCCACGAGCAATGTCGCCTCCCGATGTTGCCCACAACAACCGAAGGCAATCGGAACGTACTGAGTTTAGCTACATGCGCACGGCTCCTTGCGGCGCTACTTGCACGAGGCCTCGCCATTTCGTTGCCAAAAGCCATCAGACTCCACGAGCAATGTCACCTACTGATGTTGCCCGCAACAACCGATGGCAATCGGCACGTACATATCTTAGCCCCATGCGTACGGCACCTTGCGGATCTACTTGCACGAGGCCTCGCCGTTCCGTTGCCAAAAACCATTAGCCGCCACGAGCGATGTCGTCTCGCGATGTTGCCCGCAACAACCGATGGCAATCGGTACGTACTTAGCTTAGCCACATGCACATGGCACCTTGCGGCGCTACTTGCACGAGGACTAGCCGTTCCGTTGCCAAAAGCCATCAGCCGCCACGAGCGATGCCAGACACAACTCATAACAACCGATGGCAATAGGCACGTACTTAGATTAGCCCCATGCGCATGACACCTTGCGGTGCTAGTTGCACGAGGCCTCGCCGTTCTGTTGCCAAAAACCATCAGCCGCCACGAGTGATGTCTCCTCCCGATGTTGCCCACAACAACCGATGGCAATCGAAACGTACTGAGTTTAGCAACATGTTTGCGGCGCTACTTTCCCGAGGTCTCACCATTCCGTTGCCAAAAGCCATCAGTCGCCACGAGCTATGTTACCTCCCGATGTTGCCCGTAAGAACCGATGGCAATCAGAACGTACTGAGTTTAGCCCCATGCACACGTCACCTTGCGCCGCTACTTGCACGAGGCCTCGCCGATCCGTTGCCAAAAGCCGTCAGACGCCACGAGCAATGTCGCCTCCCGATGTTGCCCACAACAACCGATGGCAATCGACACGTACTTAGCTTAGCCCCATGCCTACGGCACCTTGCGGCGCTACTTGCACGAGAGATCGCCGTTCTATTGCAAAAAGCCATCAGCCTCCACGAGCGATGTCGCTTCCCGGTGTTGCCCGCAATAACCGATGGCAATCGGCACGTACTTAGCTTAGCCACATGCGCATGGCACCTTGCGGCGCTACTTGCATGCAGACTAGCCATTCCGTTGCCAAAAACCATCAGCCGCCACGAGCGATGCCAGACACAACTCATAACAATCGATGGAAATCGACACCTACTTAGATTAGCCCCATGCGCATGACACTTTGCGGTGCTACTTGCATGAGGCCGTGCCGTTCCGTTGCCAAAATCCATCAGCCGCCACGAGCGATGTCTCCTCCCGATGTTGCCCACAACAACCGATGACAATCGAAACGTACTGAGTTTAGCCTCATGTTTGCGGCGTTACTTGCACGAGGCCTCACCATTCTCTTGCCAAAAGCCATCAGCCACCACGAGCTATGTTGCCTCCCGATGTTTCCCGCAAGAACCGATGGCAATCAGAACGTACTGAGTTTAGCCCCATGCGCACGTCACCTTGCGCCGCTACTTGCACGAGGCCTCGCCGTTCCGTTGCCAAAAGCCATCAGCCGCCACGAGCGATGTCTCCTCCCGATGTTGCCCACAGCAACCGATGGCAATCGAAACGTACTGAATTTAGCATCATGTTTGCGGCGCTACTTGCACGAGGCCTCACCATTTCGTTGCCAAAAGCCATCAGCCGCCATGAGCTATGTTGCCTCCCGATGTTGCCCGCAAGAACCGATGGCAATCGGAACGTACTGAGTTTAGCCCCATGCGCACGTCACCTTGCTACTTGAACGAGGCCTCGCCGTTCCGTTGCAAAAAGCCATCAGCCTCCACGAGCGATGTCGCTTCCCGGTGTTGCCCGCAATAACCGATGGCAATCGGCTTGTACTTAGCTTAGCCACATGCGCATGGCACCTTGCGGCAGTACTTGCATGCGGACTAGCCATTCCGTTGCCAAAAACCATTAGCCACCACGAGCGATGCCGGACACAACTCATAACAATCAATGGCAATCGGCACCTACTGGGATTAGCCCCATGCGCATGACACTTTGCGGTGCTACTTGCATGAGCCCTCGCCGTTCCGTTGCCAAAAACCATCAGCCGCCTGGAGCGATGTCTCCTCCCGGTGTTGCCCACAGCAACCGATGGCAATCGAAACGTACTGAGTTTAGGCTCATGTTTGCGGCGCTACTTGAACGAGGCCTCACCATTCCGTTGCCAAAAGCCATCAGCCACCACGAGCTATGTTGCCTCCCGATGTTGCCCGCAAGAACCGATGGCAATCGGAACGTACTGAGTTTAGCCCATATGCGCATGTCACCTTACGCCGCTACTTGCACGAGGCCTCTCCGTTCTGTTGCCAAAAGCCATCAGATGCCACGAGCGATGCCAGATACAACTCACAACAACTGAAGGCAATCAGCACGTACTTAGCTTAGCCCCATGCGTACGGCACCTTGCGGCGCTACTTGCTCGAGGCCTCGCCATTCCGTTTCCTAACGCCATCAGTCGCCACGAGCGATGTTGCCTCCCGATGTTGCCTGCAACAACCGATGGCAATCGGCACGTACTTAGCTTAGCCACATGCGCATGGCACCTTGCGGCGCTACTTGCACGAGGACTAGCTGTTCTGTTGCCAAAAGCCATCAGCCGCCACGAGCGATGCCAGGCACAACTCATAACAACTGATGGCAATCGGCACGTACTTAGCTTAGCCCCATGCGCATGACACCTTGCGGTGCTACTTGCATGAGGCCTTGCCGTTCCGTTACCAAAAAGCCATCAGCCGCCACGAGCGATGTCGCCTCCCGATGTTGCCCGCATGAACCGATGGCAATCAGCACGTACTTAGCTTAGCCGTATGCGCACGGCACCTTACGGCGCTACTTGCACAAGGCCTCGCCGTTCCGTTGCTAAAAGCCATCGGCTGCCACAAGCGATGCCAGATTCAACTCACAACACCCGATGGCAATCGGCACGTACTTAGCTTAGCCCCATGCGTACGGCACCTTACGATGCTACTTGCACGAGGCCTCGCCGTTCCGTTTCCAAAAGCCATCAAACGCCACGAGTAATTTCGCCTCCCGATGTTGCCCACAACAACCGAAGGCAATTGGAACGTACTGAGTTTAGCTACATGCGCACGGCTCCTTGCGGCGCTACTTGCACGAGGCCTCTCCATTCCATTGCCAAAAGCCATCAGACTCCACGAGCAATGTTGCCTCCCGATGTTGCCCGCAACAACCGATGGCAATCGGCACGTACATATCTTAGCCCCATGCATACGGCACCTTGCGACGCTACTTGCACGAGGCCTCGCCGTTCCGTTGCCAAAAACCATTAGCCGCCACGAGCGATGTCGCCTCGCGATGTTGCCCGCAACAACCGATGGCAATCGGTACGTACTTAGCTTAGCCACTTGCACATGGCACCTTGCGGCGCTACTTGCACGAGGACTAGCCGTTCCGTTGCCAAAAGCCATCAGCCGCCACGAGCGATGCCAGACACAACTCATAACAACCGATGGCAATCGGCACGTACTTAGCTTAGCCCCATGCGCATGACACCTTGCGGTGCTAGTTGCACGAGGCCTCGCCATTCTGTTGCCAAAAACCATCTGCCGCCACGAGCGATGTCTCTTCCTGATGTTGCCCACAAGCGCATCGCCTCCCGATGTTGCCCACAACAACCGATGGCAATCGGAACGTACTGAGTTTAGCCCATATGCGCACGTCACCTTGCGCCGCTACTTGCACGAGGCCTCTCCGTTCCATTGCCAAAAGCCATCAGATGCCACGAGTGATGCCAGATACAACTCACAACAACTGAAGGCAATCGGCACGTACTTAGCTTAGCCCCATGCGTACGGCACCTTGCGGCGCTACTTGCACGAGGCCTCGCCATTCCGTTTCCTAAAGCCATCAGTCGCCACGAGCGATGTTGCCTCCCGATGTTGCCTGCAACAGCCGATGGCAATCGGCACGTACTTAGCTTAGCCACATGTGCATGGCACCTTGCGGCGCTACTTGCACGAGGCCTCTCCATTCCATTGCCAAAAGCCATCAGACTCCACGAGCGATGCCAGGCACAACTCATAACAACTGATGGCAATCGGCACGTACTTAGCTTAGCCCCATGCGCATGACACCTTGCGGTGCTACTTGCACGAGGCCTTTCCGTTCCGTTACCAAAACGCCATCAGCCGCCACTAGCGATGTCGCCACCCGATGTTGCCCGCAAGAACCGATGGCAATCGGCACGTACTTATCTTAGCTGTATGCGCACGGCACCTTGCGGCGCTACTTGCACAAGGCCTCGCCATTCCGTTGCTAAAAGCCATCGGCTTCCACAAGCGATGCCAGATACAACTCACAACACACGTTGGCAATCGGCACGTACTTAGCTTAGCCCCATGCGTACGGCACCTTACGGCGCTACTTGCAAGAGGCCACGCCATTACGTTGCCAAAAGCTATCAGACGCCACGAGCAATGTCACCTCCCGATGTTGCCCACAACAACCGAAGGCAATCGGAACGTACTGAGTTTAGCTACATGCGCACGGCTCCTTGCGGCGCTACTTGCACGAGGCCTCGCCATTTCGTTGCCAAAAGCCATCAGACTCCACGAGCAATGTCACCTACTGATGTTGCCCGCAACAACCGATGGCAATCGGCACGTACATATCTTAGCCCCATGCGTACGGCACCTTGCGGATCTACTTGCACGAGGCCTCGCCGTTCCGTTGCCAAAAACCATTAGCCGCCACGAGCGATGTCGTCTCGCGATGTTGCCCGCAACAACCGATGGCAATCGGTACGTACTTAGCTTAGCCACATGCACATGGCACCTTGCGGCGCTACTTGCACGAGGACTAGCCGTTCCGTTGCCAAAAGCCATCAGCCGCCACGAGCGATGCCAGACACAACTCATAACAACCGATGGCAATAGGCACGTACTTAGATTAGCCCCATGCGCATGACACCTTGCGGTGCTAGTTGCACGAGGCCTCGCCGTTCTGTTGCCAAAAACCATCAGCCGCCACGAGTGATGTCTCCTCCCGATGTTGCCCACAACAACCGATGGCAATCGAAATGTACTGAGTTTAGCCACATGTTTGCGACGCTACTTGCCCGAGGTCTCACCATTCCGTTGCCAAAAGCCATCAGCCGCCACGAGCTATGTTACCTCCCGATGTTGCCCGTAAGAACCGATGGCAATCGGAACGTACTGAGTTTAGCCCCATGCGCACGTCACCTTGCGCCGCTACTTGCACGAGGCCTCGCCGATCCGTTGCCAAAAGCCATCAGACGCCACGAGCAATGTCGCCTCCCGATGTTGCCCACAACAACCGATGGCAATCGACACGTACTTAGCTTAGCCCCATGCCTACGGCACCTTGCGGCGCTACTTGCACGAGAGATCGCCGTTCTGTTGCAAAAAGCCATCAGCCTCCACGAGCGATGTCGCTTCCCGGTGTTGCCCGCAATAATCGATGGCAATCGGCACGTACTTAGCTTAGCCACATGCGCATGGCACCTTGCGGCGCTACTTGCATGCAGACTAGCCATTCCGTTGCCAAAAACCATCAGCCGCCACGAGCGATGCCAGACACAACTCATAACAATCGATGGAAATCGACACCCACTTAGATTAGCCCCATGCGCATGACACTTTGCAGTGCTACTTGCATGAGGCCGTGCCGTTCCGTTGCCAAAATCCATCTGCCGCCACGAGCGATGTCTCCTCCCGATGTTGCCCACAACAACCGATGACAATCGAAACGTACTGAGTTTAGCCTCATGTTTGCGGCGTTACTTGCACGAGGCCTCACCATTCTGTTGCCAAAAGCCATCAGCCGCCACGAGCTATGTTGCCTCCCGATGTTGCCCGCAAGAACCGATGGCAATCGGAACGTACTGAGTTTATCCCCATGCGAACGTCACCTTGCGCCGCTACTTGAACGAGGCCTCACCGTTCCGTTGCAAAAAGCTATCAGCCTCCACGAGCGATGTCGCTTCCCGATGTTGCCCGCAATAACCGATGGCAATCGGCACGTACATAGCTTAGCCTCATGCGCATGGCACCTTGCGGCACTACTTGCATGCGGACTAGCCGTTCCGTTGCCAAAAACCATCATCCACCACGAGCGATACCGGACACAACACATAACAATCGATGGCAATCGGCACCTACATAGATTAGCTCCATGCACATGACACTTTGCGGTGCTACTTGCACGAGGCCTCGCCGTTCCGTTGCCAAAAACCATCAGCCGCCACGAGCGATGTCTCCTCCCAATGTTGCCCACAGCAACCGATGGCAATCGAAACGTACTGAGTTTAGGCTTATGTTTGCGGCGCTACTTGAACGAGACCTCACCATTCCGTTGCCAAAAGCCATCAGTTGCCACGAGCTATGTTGCCTCCCGATGTTGCCCGCAAGAACCGATGGCAATCGGAACGTACTGAGTTTAGCCCATATGCGCACGTCACCTTGCGCCGCTACTTGCACGAGGCCTCGCCATTCCGTTGCAAAAAGCCATCAGATGCCACGAGCGATGCCAGATACAACTCACAACAACTGAAGGTAATCGGCACGTACTTAGCTTAGCCCCATGCGTACAGCACCTTGCGGCGTTACTTGCACGGGCCTCGCCATTCCGTTTCCTAAAGCCATCAGTCGCCACGAGCGATGTTGCCTCCCGATGTTGCCTGCAACAACCGATGGCAATCGGCACGTACTTAGCTTAGCCACATGCGCATGGCACCTTGCGGCGCTACTTGCACGAGGACTAGCCGTTCTGTTGCCAAAAGCCATCAGCCGCCACGAGCGATGCCAGGAACAACTCATAACAACTGATGGCAATCGACACATACTTAGCTTAGCCCCATGCGCATGACACCTTGCGGTGCTACTTGCACGAGGCCTTGCCGTTCCGTTACCAAAAAGCCATCAGCTGCCGCGAGCGATGTCACCTCCCGATGTTGCCCGCAAGAACCAATGGCAATCGGCACGTACTTGGCTTAGCCGTATGCGCACGGCACCTTGCGGCGCTACTTGCACAAGGCCTCGCTGTTCCGTTGCTCAAAGCCATCGGCTGCCACAAGCGATGCCAGATACAACTCACAACACCCGATGGCAATCGGCACGTACTTAGCTTAGCCCCATGCGTACGGTACCTTACGGCGCTACTTGCACGAGGCCTCGCCATTCCATTGCCAAAAGCCATTAGACTCCACGAGCAATGTCGCCTCCCGATGTTGCCCGCAACAACCGACGGCAATCGGCACGTACATATCTTAGCTCCATGCGTACGGCACCTTGCGGTGCTACTTGCACGAGGCCTCGCCGCTCCGTTGCCAAAAACCATTAGCCGCCACGAGCGATGTCGCCTCCCGATGTTGCCTGCAACAACCGATGGCAATCGGTACGTACATAGCTTAGCCACATGCACATGGCACCTTGCGGCGCTACTTGCACGAGGACTAGCCGTTCTGTTGCCAATAGCCATCAGCCGCCACGAGCGATGCCAGACACAACTCATAACAACCGATGGAAATCGTCACGTACTTAGCTTAGCCCCATGCGCATGACACCTTGCGGTGCTAGTTGCACGAGGCCTCACCGTTCTGTTGCCAAAAACCATCTGCCGCCACGAGCGATGTCTCTTCCCGATGTTGCCCACAGCAACCAATGGCAATCGAAACGTACTGAGTTTAGCCTCATGTTTGCAGCGCTACTTTCACGAGGCCTCGCCATTCCGTTGCCAAAAGCCATCAGCCTCCACGAGCTATGTTGCTACCCGATGTTGCCCGCAATAACCGATGGCAATCAGCACGTACTTAGCTTAGCCACATGCGCATGGCACCTTGCGGCGCTACTTGCATTCGGACTAGCCGTTCCGTTGCCAAAAACCATCAGCTGCCATGAGCGATGCCGGACAAACTCATAACAATCGATGGCAATTGGCATCTACTTAGATTAGCCCCATGCGCATAACACTTTGCAGTGCTACTTGCATGAGGCCTCGCCGTTCAGTTGCCAAAAACCATCAGCCGCCACGAGCGATGTCTCCTCCCGATGTTGCCCACAGCAACCGATGGCAATCGAAACATACTGAGTTTAGCCTCATGTTTGCGGCGCTACTTGCACGAGGCCTCACCATTCCGTTGCCAAAAGCCATCAGCCGCCACGAGCTATGTTGTCTCCCGATGTTGCCCGCAAGAACCGATGGCAATCGGAACGTATTGAGTTTAGCCCCATGCGCATGGCACCTTGCGGCGCTACTTGCATTCGGACTAGCCGTTCCGTTGCCAAAAACCATCAGCCGCCACGAGCGATGCCGGACAAACTCATAACAATCGATGGCAATCGGCATCTACTTAGATTAGCCCCATGCGCATAACACTTTGCAGTGCTACTTGCATGAGGCCTCGCCGTTCAGTTGCCAAAAACCATCAGCCGCCACGAGCGATGTCTCCTCCCGATGTTGCCCACAGCAACCGATGGCAATCGAAACATACTGAGTTTAGCCTCATGTTTGCGGCGCTACTTGCACGAGGCCTCACCATTCCGTTGCTAAAAGCCATCAGCCGCCACGAGCTATGTTGTCTCTCGATGTTGCCCGCAAGAACCGATGGCAATCGGAACGTATTGAGTTTAGCCCCATGCGCACATCACCTTGCGCCGCTACTTGCACGAGGCCTCGCCGTTTCGTTGCCAAAAGCCATCAGATGCCACGAGCGATGCAAGATACAACTCACAACAACTGAAGGCAATCAGCACGTACTTAGCTTAGCCCCATGCATACGGCACCTTGCGGCGCTACTTGCACAAGGCCTCGCCATTCCGTTTCCTAAAGCCATCAGTCGCCACGAGCGATGTTGCCTCCCGATGTTGCCTGCAACAACCGATGGCAATCGGCACGTACTTAGCTTAGCCACATGCACATGGCACCTTGCGGCGCTACTTGCACGAGGACTAGCCGTTCTGCTGCCAAAAGCCTTCAGCCGTCACGAGCGATGCCAGACGCAACTCATAACAACTGATGGCAATCGGCACATACTTAGATTAGCCCCATGCGCATGACACCTTGCGGTGCTAGTTGCACGAGGCCTCGTCGTTCTGTTGCCAAAAACCATCTGCCGCCACGAGGGATGTCTCTTCCCGATGTTGCCCACAGCAACCGATGGCAATCGAAACGTACTGAGTTTAGCCTCATGCTTGCAGCGCTACTTGCACGAGGCCTCGCCATTCCGTTGCCAAAAGCCATCAGCCTCCACGAGCTATGTTGCCACCCGATGTTGCCCGCAATAACCGATGGCAATCGGCACGTACTTAGCTTAGCCACATGCGCATGGCACCTTGCGGCGCTACTTGCATGCGGACTAGCTGTTCCGTTGCCAAAAACCATCAGCCGCCACGAGCGATGCCGGACACAACTCATAACAATCGATGGCAATCGGCATCTACTTAGATTAGCCCCATGCGCATAACACTTTGCGGTGCTACTTGCATGAGGCCTCGCCGTTCAGTTGCCAAAAACCATCAGCCGCCACGAGCGATGTCTCCTCCTGATGTTGCCCACAGCAACCGATGGCAATCGAAACATACTGAGTTTAGCCTCATGTTTGCGGCGCTACTTGCACGAGGCCTCACCATTCCGTTGCCAAAAGCCATCAGCCGCCACGAGCTATGTTGTCTCCCGATGTTGCCCGCAAGAACCGATGGCAATCGGAACGTATTGAGTTTAGCCCCATGCGCATGGCACCTTGCGGCGCTACTTGCATTCGGACTAGCCGTTCCGTTGCCAAAAACCATCAGCCGCCACGAGCGATGCCGGACAAACTCATAACAATCGAAGGCAATCGGCATCTACTTAGATTAGCCCCATGCGCATAACACTTTGCGGTGCTACTTGCATGAGGCCTCGCCGTTCAGTTGCCAAAAACCATCAGCCGCCACGAGCGATGTCTCCTCCCGATGTTGCCCACAGCAACCGATGGCAATCGAAACATACTGAGTTTAGCCTCATGTTTGCGGCGCTACTTGCACGAGGCCTCACCATTCCGTTGCTAAAAGCCATCAGCCGCCACGAGCTATGTTGTCTCTCGATGTTGCCCGCAAGAACCGATGGCAATCGGAACGTATTGAGTTTAGCCCCATGCGCACATCACCTTGCGCCGCTACTTGCACGAGGCCTCGCCGTTTCGTTGCCAAAAGCCATCAGATGCCACGAGCGATGCAAGATACAACTCACAACAACTGAAGGCAATCAGCACGTACTTAGCTTAGCCCCATGCATACGGCACCTTGCGGCGCTACTTGCACAAGGCCTCGCCATTCCGTTTCCTAAAGCCATCAGTCGCCACGAGCGATGTTGCCTCCCGATGTTGCCTGCAACAACCGATGGCAATCGGCACGTACTTAGCTTAGCCACATGCACATGGCACCTTGCGGCGCTACTTGCACGAGGACTAGCCGTTCTGCTGCCAAAAGCCTTCAGCCGTCACGAGCGATGCCAGACGCAACTCATAACAACTGATGGCAATCGGCACATACTTAGATTAGCCCCATGCGCATGACACCTTGCGGTGCTAGTTGCACGAGGCCTCGTCGTTCTGTTGCCAAAAACCATCTGCCGCCACGAGGGATGTCTCTTCCCGATGTTGCCCACAGCAACCGATGGCAATCGAAACGTACTGAGTTTAGCCTCATGCTTGTAGCGCTACTTGCACGAGGCCTCGCCATTCCATTGCCAAAAGCCATCAGCCTCCACGAGCTATGTTGCCACCCGATGTTGCCCGCAATAACCGATGGCAATCGGCACGTACTTAGCTTAGCCACATGCGCATGGCACCTTGCGGCGCTACTTGCATGCGGACTAGCTGTTCCGTTGCCAAAAACCATCAGCCGCCACGAGCGATGCCGGACACAACTCATAACAATCGATGGCAATCGGCATCTACTTAGATTAGCCCCATGCGCATAACACTTTGCGGTGCTACTTTCATGAGGCCTCGCCGTTCCGTTGCCAAAAACCATCAGCCGCCACGAGCGATGTCTCTTCCCGATGTTGCCCAAAGCAACCAATGGCAATCGAAACGTACCGAGTTTAGCCTCATGTTTGTGGCGCTACTTGCACGAGGCCTCACTATTCCGTTGCCAAAAGCCATCAGCCGCCACGAGCCATGTTGCCTCCCGATGTTGCCCGCAAGAACCGATGGCAATCGGAACGTACTGAGTTTATCCCCATGCGCACGTCACCTTGCGCCGCTACTTGAACGAGGCCTCGCCATTCCGTTGCAAAAAGCCATCAGCCTCCACGAGCGATGTCGCTTCTCGATGTTGCCCGCAATAACCGATGGCAATCGGCATGTACTTAGCTTAGCCTCATGCGTCATGGCACCTTGCGGCACTACTTGCATGCGGACTAGCTATTCCGTTGCCAAAAACCATCATCCACCACGAGCGATGCCGGACACAACTCATAACAATCGAAGGCAATCGGCACCTACTTAGATTAGCCCCATGCACATGACACTTTGTGGTGCTACTTGCATGAGGCCTCGCCGTTCCATTGCCAAAAACCATCAGCCGCCATGAGTGATGTCTCCTCCCAATGTTGCCCACAGCAACCGATGGCAATCGAAATTTACTGAGTTTTGGCTCATGTTTGCGGCGCTACTTGAACGAGACCTCACCATTCCGTTGCCAAAAGCCATCAGTTGCCACGAGCTATGTTGCCTCCCGATGTTGCCCGCAAGAACCGATGGCAATCGGAACGTACTGAGTTTAGCCCATATGCGCACGTCACCTTGCGCCGCTACTTGCACGAGGCCTCGCCGTTCCGTTGCAAAAAGCCATCAGATGCCACGAGCGATGCCAGATACAGCTCACAACAACTGAAGGCAATCGGCACGTACTTAGCTTAGCCCCATGCGTACAGCACCTTGCGGCGTTACTTGCACGGGCCTCGCCATTCCGTTTCCTAAAGACATCAGTCGCCACGAGCGATGTTGCCTCCCGATGTTGCCTGCAACAACCGATGGCAATCGGCACGTACTTAGCTTAGCCACATGCGCATGGCACCTTGCGGCGCTACTTGCACGAGGACTAGCCGTTCTGTTGCCAAAAGCCATCAGTCGCCACGAGCGATGTTGACTCCCGATGTTGCCTGCAACAACCGATGGCAATCGGCACGTACTTAGCTTAGCCACATGCGCATGGCACCTTGCGGCGCTACTTGCACGAGGACTAGCCGTTCTGTTGCCAAAAGCCATCAGCCGCCACAAGCGATGCCAGATACAACTCACAACACCCGATGGCAATCGGCACGTACTTAGCTTAGCCCCATGCGTACGGCACCTTACGGCGCTACTTGCACAAGGCCTCGCCTTTCCGTTGCCAAAAGCCATCAGACGCCATGAGCAATGTCGCCTCCCGATGTTGCCCACAACAACCGAAGGCAATCGGAACGTACTGAGTTTAGCTACATGTGCACGGCTCCTTTCGGCGCTACTTGCACGAGGCCTCGCCATTCCGTTGCCAAAAGCCATTAGACTCCACGAGCAATGTCGCCTCCCGATGTTGCCCGCAACAACCGACGGCAATCGGCACGTACATATCTTAGCTCCATGCGTACGGCACCTTGCGGCGCTACTTGCACGAGGCCTCGCCATTCCGTTTCCTAAAGCCATCAGTCGCCACGAGCGATGTTGCCTCCCGATGTTGCCTGCAACAACCGATGGCAATCGGCATGTACTTAGCTTAGCCACATGCGCATGGCACCTTGCGGCGCTACTTGCACGAGGACTAGCCGTTCTGCTGCCAAAAGCCTTCAGCCGTCACGAGCGATGCCAGACACAACTCATAACAACTGATGGCAATCGGCACGTACTTAGATTAGCCCCATGCGCATGACACCTTGCGGTGCTAGTTGCACGAGGCCTCGTCGTTCTGTTGCCAAAAACCATCTGCCGCCACGAGCGATGTCTCTTCCCGATGTTGCCCACAGCAACCGATGGCAATCGAAACGTACTGAGTTTAGCCTCATGCTTGCAGCGCTACTTGCACGAGGCCTCGCCATTCCGTTGCCAAAAGCCATCAGCCTCCACGAGCTATGTTGCCACCCGATGTTGCCCGCAATAACCGATGGCAATCGGCACGTACTTAGCTTAGCCACATGCGCATGGCACCTTGCGGCGCTACTTGCATGCGGACTAGCCGTTCCGTTGCCAAAAACCATCAGCCGCCACGAGCGATGCCGGACACAACTCATAACAATCGATGGCAATCGGCATCTACTTAGATTAGCCCCATGCGCATAAGCCTTTGCGGTGCTACTTGCATGAGGCCTCGCCGTTCAGTTGCCAAAAACCATCAACCGCCACGAGCGATGTCTCCTCCCGATGTTGCCCACAGCAACCGATGGCAATCGAAACGTACTGAGTTTAGCCTCATGTTTGCGGCGCTACTTGCACGAGGCCTCACCATTCCGTTGCCAAAAGCCATCAGCCGCCACGAGCTATGTTGCCTCCCGATGTTGCCCGCAAGAACCGATGGCAATCGGAACGTACTGAGTTTAGCCCCATGCGCACATCACCTTGCGCCGCTACTTGCACGAGGCCTCGCCGTTCCGTTGCCAAAAGCCATCAGATGCCACGAGCGATGCCAGATACAACTCACAACAACTGAAGGCAATCGGCACGTACTTAGCTTAGCCCCATGCGTACGGCACCTTGCAGCGCTACTTGCACGAGGCCTCGCCATTCCGTTTCCTAAAGCCATCAGTCGCCACGAGCGATGTTGCCTCCCGATGTTGCCTGCAACAACCGATGGCAATCGGCACGTACTTAGCTTAGCCACATGCGCATGGCACCTTGCGGCGCTACTTGCACGAGGACTAGCCGTTCTGCTGCCAAAAGCCTTCAGCCGCCACGAGCGATGCCAGACACAACTCATAACAACTGATGGCAATCGGCACGTACTTAGCTTAGCCCCATGCGCATGACACCTTGCGGTGCTACTTGCACGATGCCTTGCCGTTCCGTTACCAAAAAGCCATCAGTCGCCACGAGCGATGTCGCCTCTCGATGTTGCCCGCAAGAACCGATGGCAATCGGCACGTACATAGCTTAGCCGTATGGGCACGGCACCTTGCGGCGCTACTTGCACAAGGCCTCGCCGTTCCGTTGCTAAAAGCCATCGGCTGACACAAGCGATGCCAGATACAACTCACAACACCCGATGGCAATCGGCATGTACTTAGCTTAGCCCCATGCGTACGGCACCTTACGGCGCTACTTGCACGAGGCCTCGCCATTCCGTTGCCAAAAGCCATCAGACGCCACGAGCAATGTCGCCTCTCAATGTTGCCCACAACAACCGAAGGCAATCGGAACGTACTGAGTTTAGCTACATGCGCACGGCTCCTTGCGGCGCTACTTGCACGAGGCCTCGCCATTCCGTTGCCAAAAGCCATCAGACTCCACGAGCAATGTCGCCTACTGATGTTGCCCGCAACAACCGATGGCAATCGGCACGTACATATCTTAGCCCCATGCGTACGGCACCTTGCGACGCTACTTGCACGAGGCCTCGCCGTTCCGTTGCCAAAAACCATTAGCCGCCACGAGCGATGTCGCCTCCCGATGTTGCCCGCAACAACCGATGGCAATCGGTACGTACATAGCTTAGCCACATGCACATGGCACCTTGCGGCGCTACTTGCACGAGGTCTAGCCGTTCCATTGCCAAAAGCCATCAGCCGCCACGAGCGATGCCAGACACAACTCATAACAATTGATGGCAATCGGCACGTACTTAGATTAGCCCCATGCGCATGACACCTTGCGGTGCTAGTTGCATGAGGCCTCGCCGTTCTGTTGCCAAAAACCATCTGCCGCCACGAGCGATGTCTCTTCCCGATGTTGCCCACAGCAACCGATGGCAATCGAAACGTACTGAGTTTAGCCTCATGTTTGCGGCGCTACTTGCAAGAGGCCTCGCCATTCCGTTGCCAAAAGCCATCAGCCTCCACGAGCTATGTTGCCTCCCGATGTTGTCCGCAATAACCGATGGCAATCGGCACGTACTTAGCTTAGCCACATGCGCATGGCACCTTGCGGCGCTACTTGCATGCGGACTAGCCGTTCCGTTGCCAAAAACCATCATCCGCCACGAGCGATGCCGGACATAACTCATAACAATCGATGGCAATCGGCACCTACTTAGATTTGCCCCATGCGCATAACACTTTGCGGTGCTACTTGCATGAGGCCTCGCCGTTCCGTTGCCAAAAACCATCAGCCGCCACGAGCGATGTCTCCTCCCGATGTTGCCCACAGCAACCAACGGCAATCGAAACGTACTGAGTTTAGCCTCAAGTTTGCGGCGCTACTTGCACGAGGCCCCACCATTCCGTTGCCAAAACCCATCAGCCGCCACGAGCTATGTTGCCTCCCGATGTTGCCCGCAAGAACATATGGCAATCGGAACGTACTGAGTTTAGCCCCATGCGCACGTCACCTTGCGCCGCTACTTGAACGAGGCCTCGCCGTTCCGTTGCAAAAAGCCATCAGCCTCCACGAGCGATGTCGCTTCCCGGTGTTGCCCGCAATAACCGATGGCAATCGGCACGTACTTAGCTTAGCCACATGCGCATGGCACCTTGCGGCACTACTTTCCACCACGAGCGATGCCGGACACAACTCATAACAATCGATGGCAATCGGCACCTACTTAGATTAGCCCCATGCACATGACACTTTGCGGTGCTACTTGCATGAGGCCTCGCCGTTCCGTTGCCAAAAACCATCAGCCGCCACGAGCGATGTCTCCTCCCGATGTTGCCCACAGCAACCGATGGCAATCGGAACATACTGAGTTTAGCCTCATGTTTGCGGCGCTACTTGCACGAGGCCTCACCATTCCGTTGCCAAAAGCCATCAGCCGCCACGAGCTATGTTGCCTCCCGATGTTGCCCGCAAGAACCGATGGAAATCGGAACGTATTGAGTTTAGCCCCATGCGCACATCACCTTGCGCCGCTACTTGCACGAGGCCTCACTGTTTCGTTGCCAAAAGCCATAAGATGCCACGAGCGATGCTAGATACAACTCACAACAACTGAAGGCAATCGGCACGTACTTAGCTTAGCCCCATGCGTACGGCACCTTGCGGCGCTACTTGCACGAGGCCTCGCCATTCCGTTTCCTAAAGCCATCCGTCGCCACGAGCAATGTTGCCTCCCGATGTTGCCTGCAACAACCGATGGCAATCGGCACGTACTTAGCTTAGCCACATGCGCATGGCACCTTGCGGCGCTACTTGCACGAGGACTAGTCGTTCTGCTGCCAAAAGCCTTCAGCCGTCACGAGCGATGCCAGACACAACTCCTAACAACTGATGGCAATCGGCACGTACTTAGATTAGCCCCATGCGCATGACACCTTGCGGTGCTAGTTGCACGAGGCCTCGTCGTTCTGTTGCCAAAAACCATCTGCCGCCACGAGCGATGTCTCTTCCCGATGTTGCCCACAGCAACCGATGGCAATCGAAACGTACTGAGTTTAGCCTCATGCTTGCAACGCTACTTGCACGAGGCCTCGCCATTCCGTTGCCAAAAGCCATCAGCGTCCACGAGCTATGTTGCCACCCGATGTTGCCCGCAATAACCGATGGCAATCGGCACCTACTTAGCTTAGCCACATGGGCATGGCACCTTGCGGCGCTACTTGCATGCGGACTAGTCGTTCCGTTGCCAAAAACCATCAGCCGCCACGAGCGATGCCGGACACAACTCATAACAATCGATGGCAATCGGTATCTACTTAGATTAGCCCCATGCGCATAAGCCTTTGCGGTGCTACTTGCATGAGGCCTCGCCGTTCAGTTGCCAAAAGCCATCAACCGCCATGAGCGATGTCTCCTCCCGATGTTGCCCACAGCAACTGATGGCAATCGAAACGTACTGAGTTTAGCCTCAAGTTTGCGGCGCTACTTGCACGAGGCCTCACCATTCCGTTGCCAAAAGCCATCAGCCGCCACGAGCTATGTTGCCTCCCGATGTTGCCCGCAAGAACCGATGGCAATCGGAACGTACTGAGTTTAGCCCCATGCGCACATCACCTTGCGCCGCTACTTGCACGAGGCCTCGTCGTTCCGTTGCCAAAAGCCATCAGATGCCACGGCAATCGGCACGTACTTAGCTTAGCCCCATGCGTACGGCACCTTGCGGCGCTACTTGCACGAGGCCTCGCCATTCCGTTTCCTAAAGCCATCAGTCGCCACGAGCGATGTTGCCTCCCGATGTTGCCTGCAACAACCGATGGCAATCGGCACGTACTTAGCTTAGCCACATGCGCATGGCACCTTGCGGTGCTACTTGCACGAGGACTAGCCGTTCTGCTGCCAAAAGCCTTCAGCCGTCACGAGCGATGCCAGACACAACTCATAAGAACTGATGGCAATCGGCACGTACTTAGATTAGCCCCATGCGCATGACACCTTGCGGTGCTAGTTGCACGAGGCCTCGTTGTTCTGTTGCCAAAAACCATCTGCCGCCACGAGCGATGTCTCTTCCCGATGTTGCCCACAGCAACCGATGGCAATCGAAACGTACTGAGTTTAGCCTCATGCTTGCAGCGCTACTTGCACGAGGCCTCGCCATTCCGTTGCCAAAAGCCATCAGCCTCCACGAGCTATGTTGCCACCCGATGTTGCCCGCAATAACCGATGGCAATCGGCACGTACTTAGCTTAGCCACATGCGCATGGCACCTTGCGGCGCTACTTGCATGCGGACTAGCCGTTCCGTTGCGAAAAACCATCAGCCGCCACGAGCGATGCCGGACACAACTCATAACAATCTATGGCAATCGGCATCTACTTAGATTAGCCCCATGCGCATAAGCCTTTGCGGTGCTACTTTCATGAGGCCTCGCCGTTCAGTTGCCAAAAACCATCAACCGCCACGAGCGATGTCTCCTCCCGATGTTGCCCACAGCAATCGATGGCAATCGAAACGTACTGAGTTTAGCCTCATGTTTGCGGCGCTACTTGCACGAGGCCTCACTATTCCGTTGCCAAAAGCCATCAGCCGCCACGAGCTATGTTGCCTCCCGATGTTGCCCGCAAGAGCCGATGGCAATCGGAACGTACTGAGTTTAGCCCCATGCGCACGTCACCTTGCGCCGCTACTTGAACGAGGCCTCGCCGTTCCGTTGCAAAAAGCCATCAGCCTCCACGAGCGATGTCGCTTCCCGGTGTTGCCCGCAATAACCGATGGCAATCGGCACGTACTTAGCTTAGCCACATGCGCATGGCACCTTGCGGCGCTACTTGCATGCGGACTAGCCGTTCCGTTGCGAAAAACCATCAGCCGCCACGAGCGATGCCGGACACAACTCATAACAATCGATGGCAATCGGCATCTACTTAGATTAGCCCCATGCGCATAAGCCTTTGCGGTGCTACTTGCATGAGGCCTCGCCGTTCAGTTGCCAAAAACCATCAACCGCCACGAGCGATGTCTCCTCCCGGTGTTGCCCACAGCAACCGATGGCAATCGAAACGTACTGAGTTTAGCCTCATGTTTGCGGCGCTACTTGCACGAGGCCTCACTATTCCGTTGCCAAAAGCCATCAGCCGCCACGAGCTATGTTGCCTCCCGATGTTGCCCGCAAGAACCGATGGCAATCGGAACGTACTGAGTTTAGCCCCATGCGCACATCACCTTGCGCCGCTACTTGCACGAGGCCTCGCCGTTTCGTTGCCAAAAGCCATCAGATGCCACGAGCGATGCTAGATACAACTCACAACAACTGAAGGCAATCGGCACGTACTTAGCTTAGCCCCATGCGTACGGCACCTTGCGGCGCTACTTGCACGAGGCCTCACTATTCCATTGCCAAAAGCCATCAGCCGCCACGTGCTATGTTGCCTCCCGATGTTGCCCGCAAGAACCGATGGCAATCGGAACGTACTGAGTTTAGCCCTATGCGCACATCACCTTGCGCCGCTACTTGCACGAGGCCTCGCCGTTCCGTTGCCAAAAGCCATCAGATGCCACGAGCGATGCCAGATACAAGTCACAACAACTGAAGGCAATCGGCACGTACTTAGCTTAGCCCCATGCGTACGGCACCTTGCGGCGCTACTTGCACGAGGCCTCGCCATTCCGTTTCCTAAAGCCATCAGTCGCCACGAGCGATGTTGCCTCCCGATGTTGCCTGCAACAACCGATGGCAATCGGCACGTACTTAGCTTAGCCGTATGGGCACGGCACCTTGCGGCGCTACTTGCACAAGGCCTCGCCGTTCCGTTGCTAAAAGCCATCGGCTGACACAAGCGATGCCAGATACAACTCACAACAACTGAAGGCAATCGGCACGTACTTAGCTTAGCCCCATGCGTACGGCACCTTGCGGCGCTACTTGCACGAGGCCTCGCCATTCCGTTTCCTAAAGCCATCAGTCGCCACGAGCGATGTTGCCTCCCGATGTTGCCTGCAACAACCGATGGCAATCGGCACGTACTTAGCTTAGCCGTATGGGCACGGCACCTTGCGGCGCTACTTGCACAAGGCCTCGCCGTTCCGTTGCTAAAAGCCATCGGCTGACACAAGCGATGCCAGATACAACTCACAACACCCGATGGTAATCGGCATGTACTTAGCTTACCCCCATGCGTACGGCATCTTACGGCGCTACTTGCACGAGGCCTCACCATTCCGTTGCCAAAAGCCATCAGCCGCCACGAGCTATGTTGCCTCCCGATGTTGCCCGCAAGAACCGATGGCAATCGGAACGTACTGAGTTTAGCCCCATGCGCACGTCACCTTGCGCCGCTACTTGAACGAGGCCTCGCCGTTCCGTTGCAAAAAGCCATCAGCCTCTACGAGCGATGTCGCTTCCCGATGTTGCCCGCAATAACCGATGGCAATCGGCACGTACTTAGCTTAGCCACATGCGCATGGCACCTTGCGGCGCTACTTGCATGCGGACTAGCCGTTCCGTTGCGAAAAACCATCAGCCGCCACGAGCGATGCCGGACACAACTCATAACAATCGATGGCAATCGGCATCTACTTAGATTAGCCCCATGCGCATAAGCCTTTGCGGTGCTACTTGCATGAGGCCTCGCCGTTCAGTTGCCAAAAACCATCAACCGCCACGAGCGATGTCTCCTCCCGGTGTTGCCCACAGCAATCGATGGCAATCGAAACGTACTGAGTTTAGCCTCATGTTTGCGGCGCTACTTGCACGAGGCCTCACTATTCCGTTGCCAAAAGCCATCAGCCGCCACGAGCTATGTTGCCTCCCGATGTTGCCCGCAAGAACCGATGGCAATCGGAACGTACTGAGTTTAGCCCCATGCGCACATCACCTTGCGCCGCTACTTGCACGAGGCCTCGCCGTTCCGTTGCCAAAAGCCATCAGATGCCACGAGCGATGCCAGATACAACTCACAACAACTGAAGGCAATCGGCACGTACTTAGCTTAGCCCCATGCGTACGGCACCTTGCGGCGCTACTTGCACGAGGCCTCGCCATTCCGTTTCCTAAAGCCATCAGTCGCCACGAGCGATGTTGCCTCCCGATGTTGCCTGCAACAACCGATGGCAATCGGCACGTACTTAGCTTAGCCACATGCGCATGGCACCTTGCGGCGCTACTTGCACAAGGCCTCGCCGTTCCGTTGCTAAAAGCCATCGGCTGACACAAGCGATGCCAGATACAACTCACAACACCCGATGGCAATCGGCATGTACTTAGCTTAGCCCCATGCGTTCGGCACCTTACGGCGCTACTTGCACGAGGCCTCACCATTCCGTTGCCAAAAGCCATCAGCCGCCACGAGCTATGTTGCCTCCCGATGTTGCCCGCAAGAACCGATGGCAATCGGAACGTATTGAGTTTAGCCCCATGCGCACATCACCTTGCGCCGCTACTTGCACGAGGCCTCGCTGTTTCGTTGCCAAAAGCCATCAGATGCCACGAGCGATGCTAGATACAACTCACAACAACTGAAGTCAATCGGCACGTACTTAGCTTAGCCCCATGCGTACGGCACCTTGCGGCGCTACTTGCACGAGGCCTCGCCATTCCGTTTCCTAAAGCCATCAGTCGCCACGAGCGATGTTGCCTCCCGATGTTGCCTGCAACAACCGATGGCAATCGGCACGTACTTAGCTTAGCCACATGCGCATGGCACCTTGCGGTGCTACTTGCACGAGGACTAGCCGTTCTGCTGCCAAAAGCCTTCAGCCGTCACGAGCGATGCCAGACACAACTCATAAGAACTGATGGCAATCGGCACGTACTTAGATTAGCCCCATGCGCATGACACCTTGCAGTGCTAGTTGCACGAGGCCTCGTCGTTCTGTTGCCAAAAACCATCTGCCGCCACGAGCGATGTCTCTTCCCGATGTTGCCCACAGCAACCGATGGCAATCGAAACGTACTGAGTTTAGACTCATGCTTGCAGCGCTACTTGCACGAGGCCTCGCCATTCCGTTGCCAAAAGCCATCAGCCTCCACGAGCTATGTTGCCACCCGATATTGCCCGCAATAACCGATGGCAATCGGCACGTACTTAGCTTAGCCACATGCGCATGGCACCTTGCGGCGCTACTTGCATGCGGACTAGCCGTTCCGTTGCGAAAAACCATCAGCCGCCACGAGCGATGCCGGACACAACTCATAACAATCGATGGCAATCGGCATCTACTTAGATTAGCCCCATGCGCATAAGCCTTTGCGGTGCTACTTGCATGAGGCCTCGCCGTTCAGTTGCCAAAAACCATCAACCGCCACGAGCGATGTCTCCTCCCGATGTTGCCCACAGCAACCGATGGCAATCGAAACGTACTGAGTTTAGCCTCATGTTTGCGGCGCTACTTGCACGAGGCCTCACTATTCCGTTGCCAAAAGCCATCAGCCGCCACGAGCTATGTTGCCTCCCGATGTTGCCCGCAAGAACCGATGGCAATCGGAACGTACTGAGTTTAGCCCCATGCGCACATCACCTTGCGCCGCTACTTGCACGAGGCCTCGCCGTTCCGTTGCCAAAAGCCATCAGATGCCACGAGCGATGCCAGATACAACTCACAACAACTGAAGGCAATCGGCACGTACTTAGCTTAGCCCCATGCGTACGGCACCTTGCGGCGCTACTTGCACGAGGCCTCGCCATTCCGTTTCCTAAAGCCATCAGTCGCCACGAGCGATGTTGCCTCCCGATGTTGCCTGCAACAACCGATGGCAATCGGCACGTACTTAGCTTAGCCACATGCGCATGGCACCTTGCGGCGCTACTTGCACGAGGACTAGCCGTTCTGCTGCCAAAAGCCTTCAGCCGCCACGAGCGATGCCAGACACAACTCATAACAACTGATGGCAATCGGCACGTACTTAGCTTAGCCCCATGCGCATGACACCTTGCGGTGCTACTTGCACGAGGCCATGCCGTTCCGTTACCAAAAAGCCATCAGTCGCCACGAGCGATGTCGCCTCTCGATGTTGCCCGCAAGAACCGATGGCAATCGGCACGTACTTAGCTTAGCCGTATGGGCACGGCACCTTGCGGCGCTACTTGCACAAGGCCTCGCCGTTCCGTTGCTAAAAGCCATCGGCTAACACAAGCGATGCCAGATACAACTCACAACACCCGATGTCAATCGGCATGTACTTAGCTTAGCCCCATGCGTACGGCACCTTACGGCGCTACTTGCACGAGGCCTCGCCATTCCGTTGCCAAAAGCCATCAGACGCCACGAGCAATGTCGCCTCTCGATGTTGCCCACAACAACCGAAGGCAATCAGAACGTACTGAGTTTAGCTACATGCGCACGGCTCCTTGCGGCGCTACTTGCACGAGGCCTCGCCATTCCGTTGCCAAAAGCCATCAGACTCCATGAGCAATGTCGCCTACTGATGTTGCCCGCAACAACCGATGGCAATCGGCACGTACATATCTTAGCCCCATGCGTACGGCACCTTGCGACGCTACTTGCACGAGGCCTCGCCGTTCCGTTGCCAAAAACCATTAGCCGCCACGAGCGATGTCGCCTCCCGATGTTGCCCGCAACAACCGATGGCAATCGGTGCGTACATAGCTTAGCCACATGCACATGGCACCTTGCGGCCCTACTTGCACGAGGACTAGCCGTTCCATTGCCAAAAGCCATCAGCCGCGACGAGCGATGCCAGACACAACTCATAACAATTGATGGCAATCGGCACGTACTTAGATTAGCCCCATGCGCATGACACCTTGCGGTGCTAGTTGCACGAGGCCTCGCCGTTCTGTTACCAAAAACCATCTGCCGCCACAAGCGATGTCTCTTCCCGATGTTGCCCACAGCAACTGATGGCAATCAAAACGTACTGAGTTTAGCCTCATGTTTGCGGCGCTACTTGCAAGAGGCCTCGCCATTCCGTTGCCAAAAGCCATCAGCCTCCACGAGCTATGTTGCCTCCCGATGTTGTCCGCAATAACCGATGGCAATCGGCACGTACTTAGCTTAGCCACATGCGCATGGCACCTTGCGGCGCTACTTGCATGCGGACTAGCCGTTCCGTTGCCAAAAACCATCATCCGCCACGAGCGATGCCGGGCATAACTCATAACAATCGATGGCAATCGGCACCTACTTAGATTTGCCCCATGCACATAACACTTTGCGGTGCTACTTGCACGAGGCCTCACCATTCCGTTGCCAAAACCCATCAGCCGCCACGAGCTATGTTGCCTCCCGATGTTGCCCGCAAGAACCGATGGCAATCGGAACGTACTGAGTTTAGCCCCATGTGCACGTCACCTTGCGCCGCTACTTGAACGAGGCCTCGCCGTTCCGTTGCAAAAAGCCATCAGCCTCCACGAGCGATGTCGCTTCTCAGCGTTGCCCGCAATAACCGATGGCAATCGGCACGTACTTAGCTTAGCCACATGCGCATGGCACCTTGTGGCACTACTTGCATGCGGACTAGCCGTTCCGTTGCCAAAAACCATCATCCACCACGAGCGATGCCGGACACAACTCATAACAATCGATGGCAACCGGCACCTACTTAGATTAGCCCCATGCACATGACACTTTGCGGTGCTACTTGCATGAGGCCTCGCCGTTCCGTTGCCAAAAGCCATCAGTTGCCATGAGCTATGTTGCCTCCCGATGTTGCCCGCAAGAACCGATGGCAATCGGAACCTACTGAGTTTAGCCCATATGCGCACATAACCTTGCGCCGCTACTTGCACGTGGCCTCGCCGTTTCATTGCCAAAAGCCATCAGATGCCACAAGCGATGCCAGATACAACTCACAACACCCGATGGCAATCGGCACGTACTTAGCTTAGCCCCATGCGTACGGCACCTTACGGCGCTACTTGCCCAAGGCCTCGCCTTTCCGTTGCCAAAAGCCATCAGACGCCACGAGCAATGTTGCCTCCCGATGTTGCCCACAACAACCGAAGGCAATCGGAACGTACTGAGTTTAGCTACATGCGCACGGCTCCTTGCGGCGCTACTTGCACGAGGCCTCACCATTCCGTTGCCAAAAGCCATCAGACTCCACGAGCAATGTCGCCTACTGATGTTGCCCGCAACAACCGACGGCAATCGGCACGTACATATCTTAGCCCCATGCGTACGGCACCTTTCGGCGCTACTTGCACGAGGCCTCACCATTCTGTTGCCAAAAACCATTAGCCGCCACGAGCGATGTCGCCTCCCGATGTTGCCCGCAACAACCGATGGCAATCGGTACGTACTTAGCTTAGCCACATGCACATGGCACCTTGCGGCGCTACTTGCACGAGGACTAGCCGTTCCGTTGCCAAAAGCCATCAGCCGCCACGAGCGATGCCAGACACAACTCATAACAACCGATGGCAATCGGCACTAACTTAGATTAGCCCCATGCGCATGACACCTTGCGGTGCTAGTTGCACGAGGCCTCGCCGTTCTGCTGCCAAAAACCATCTGCCACCACGAGCGATGTCTCTTCCCGATGTTGCCCACATCAATCGATGGCAATCGAAACGTACTGAGTTTAGCCTCATGTTTGCGGCGCTACTTGCACGAGGCCTCACCATTCCGTTGCCAAAAGCCATCAGCCGCCACGAGCTATGTTGCCTCCCGATGTTGCCCGCAAGAACCGATGGCAATCGGAACGTACTGAGTTTAGCCCCATGCGCACGTCACCTTGCGCCGCTACTTGAACGAGGCCTCGCCGTTCCGTTGCAAAAAGCCATCAGCCTCCACGAGCGATGTCGCTTCCCGGTGTTGCCCGCAATAACCGATGGCAATCGGCACGTACTTAGCTTAGCCACATGCGCATGGCACCTTGCGGCACTACTTGCATGCGGACTAGCCGTTCCGTTGCCAAAAACCATCATCCACCACGAGCGATGCCGGACACAACTCATAGCAATCGATGGCAATCGGCACCTACTTAGATTAGCCCCATGCACATGACACTTTGCGGTGCTACTTGCATGAGGCCTCGCCGTTCCGTTGCCAAAAACCATCAGCCGCCACGAGCGATGTCTCCTCCCGATGTTGCCTATAGCAACCGATGGCAATCGGAACATACTGAGTTTAGCCTCATGTTTGCGGCGCTACTTGCACGAGGCCTCACCATTCCGTTGCCGAAAGCCATCAGCCGCCACGAGCTATGTTGCCTTCCGATGTTGCCCGCAATAACCGATGGCAATCGGAACGTATTGAGTTTAGCCCCATGCGCACATCACCTTGCGCCGCTACTTGCACGAGGCCTTGCTGTTTCGTTGCCAAAAGCCATAAGATGCCACGAGCGATGCTAGATACAACTCACAACAACTGAAGGCAATCGGCACGTACTTAGCTTAGCCCCATGCGTACGGCACCTTGCGACGCTACTTGCACGAGGCCTCGCCATTCCGTTTCCTAAAGCCATCAGTCGCCACGAGCGATGTTGCCTCCCGATGTTGCCTGCAACAACCGATGGCAATCGGCACGTACTTAGCTTAGCCACATACGCATGGCACCTTGCGGCGCTACTTGCACGAGGACTAGCCGTTCTGCTGCCAAAAGCCTTCAGCCGTCACGAGCGATGCCAGACACAACTCATAACAACTGATGGATATCGGCACGTACTTAGATCAGCCCCATGCGCATGACACCTTGCGGTGCTAGTTTCACGAGGCCTCGTTGTTCTGTTGCCAAAAACCATGTGCCGCCACGAGCGATGTCACTTCCCGATGTTGCCCACAGCAACCGATGGCAATCGAAACGTATTGCGTTTAGCCTCATGCTTGCAGCGCTACTTGCACGAGGCCTCGCCATTCCGTTGCCAAAAGCCATCAGCCTCCACGAGCTATGTTGCCACCCGATGTTGCCCGCAATAACCGATGGCAATCGGCACGTACTTAGCTTAGCCACATGCGCAAGGCACCTTGCGGCGCTACTTGCATGCGGACTAGCCGTTCCGTTGCCAAAACCCATCAGCCGCCACGAGCGATGCCGGACACAACTCATAACAATCGATGGCAATCGGCATCTACTTAGATTAGCCCCATGCGCATAAGCCTTTGCGGTGCTACTTGCATGAGGCCTCGCCGTTCATTTGCCAAAAACCATCAACCGCCACGAGCGATGTCTCCTCCCGATGTTGCCCACAGCAACCGATGGCAATCGAAACGTACTGAGTTTAGCCTCATGTTTGCGGCGCTACTTGCACGAGGCCTCACCATTACGTTGCCAAGAGCCATCAGCCGCCACGAGCTATGTTGCCTCCCGATGTTGCCCGCAAGAACTGATGGCAATCGGAACGTACTGAGTTTAGCCCCATGCGCACATCACCTTGTGCCGCTACTTGCACGAGGCCTCGCCGTTCCGTTGCCAAAAGCCATCAGATGCCACGAGCGATGCCAGATACAACTCACAACAACTGAAGGCAATCGGCACGTACTTAGCTTAGCCCCATGCGTACGGCACCTTGCGGCGCTACTTGCACGAGGCCTCGCCATTCCGTTTCCTAAAGCCATCAGTCGCCACGAGCGATGTTGCCTCCCGATGTTGCCTGCAACAACCGATGGCAATCGGCACGTACTTAGCTTAGCCACATGCGCATGGCACCTTGCGGCGCTACTTGCACGAGGACTAGCCGTTCTGCTGCCAAAAGCCTTCAGCCGCAACGAGCGATGCCAGACACAACTCATAACAACTGATGGCAATCGGCACGTACTTAGCTTAGCCCCATGCGCATGACACCTTGCGGTGCTACTTGCACGAGGCCTTGCCGTTCCGTTACCAAAAAGCCATCAGTCGCCACGAGCGATGTCGCCTCTCGATGTTGCCCGCAAGAACCGATGGCAATCGGCACGTACTTAGCTTAGCCGTATGGGCACGGCACCTTGCGGCGCTACTTGCACAAGGCCTCGCTGTTCCGGTGCTAAAAGCCATCGGCTGACACAAGCGATGCCAGATACAACTCACAACACCCGATGGCAATCGGCATGTACTTAGCTTAGCCCCATGCGTACGGCACCTTACGGCGCTACTTGCACGAGGCCTCGCCATTCCGTTGCCAAAAGCCATCAGACGCCACGAGCAATGTCGCCTCTCGATGTTGCCCACAACAACTGAAGGCAATTGGAACGTACTGAGTTTAGCTACATGCGCACGGCTCCTTGCGGCACTACTTGCACGAGGCCTCGCCATTCCGTTGCCAAAAGCCATCAGACTCCATGAGCAATGTCGCCTACTGATGTTGCCCGCAACAACCGATGGCAATCGGCACGTACATATCTTAGCCCCATGCGTACGACACCTTGCGACGCTACTTGCACGAGGCCTCGCCGTTCCGTTGCCAAAAACCATTAGCCGCCACGAGCGATGTCGCCTCCCGATGTTGCCCGCAATAACCGATGGCAATCGGTACGTACTTAGCTTAGCCACATGCACATGGCACCTTGCGGCGCTACTTGCACGAGGACTAGCCGTTCCATTGCCAAAAGCCATCAGCCGCCACGAGCGATGCCAGACACAACGCATAACAATTGATGGCAATCGGCACGTACTTAGATTAGCCCCATGCGCATGACACCTTGCGGTGCTAGTTGCACGAGGCCTCGCCGTTCTGTTGCCAAAAACCATCTGCCGCCATGAGCGATGTCTCTTCCCGATGTTGCCCACAGCAACCGATGGCAATCGAAACGTACTGAGTTTAACCTCATGTTTGCGGTGCTACTTGCAAGAGGCCTCGCCATTCCGTTGCCAAAAGCCATCAGCCTCCACGAGCTATGTTGCCTCCCGATGTTGTCCGCAATAACCGATGGCAATCGGCACGTACTTAGCTTAGCCACATGCGCATGGCACCTTGCGGCGCTACTTGCATGCGGACTAGCCGTTCCGTTGCAAAAAACCATCATCCGCCACGAGCGATGCCGGACATAACTCATAACAATCGATGGCAATCGGCACCTGCTTAGATTTGCCCCATGCGCATAACACTTTGCGGTGCTACTTGCATGAGGCCTCGCCGTTCCGTTGCCAAAAACCATCAGCCGCCACGAGCGATGTCTCCTCCCGATGTTGCCCACAGCAACCAACGGCAATCGAAACGTACTGAGTTTAGCCTCATGTTTGCGGCGCTACTTGCACGAGGCCTCACCATTCCGTTGCCAAAACCCATCAGCCGCCACGAGCTATGTTGCCTCCCGATGTTGCCCGCAAGAACCGATGGCAATCGGAACGTACTGAGTTTAGCCCCATGCGCACGTCACCTTGCGCCGCTACTTGAACGAGGCCTCGCCGTTCCGTTGCAAAAAGCCATCAGCCTCCACGAGCGATGTCGCTTCCCGGTGTTGCCCGCAATAACCGATGGCAATCGGCACGTACTTAGCTTAGCCACATGCGCATGGCACCTTGCGGCACTACTTGCATGCGGACTAGCCGTTCCGTTGCCAAAAACCATCATCCACCACGAGCGATGCCGGACACAACTCATAACAATCGATGGCAGCCAGCACCTACTTAGATTAGCCCCATGCACATGACACTTTGCGGTGCTACTTGCATGAGGCCTCGCCGTTCCGTTGCCAAAAACCATCAGCCGCCACGAGCGATGTCTCCTCCCGATGTTGCCCACAGCAACCGATGTTAATCGAAACGTACTGAGTTTAGGCTCATGTTTGCGGCGCTACTTGAACGAGGCCTCACCATTCCGTTGCCAAAAGCCATCAGTTGCCATGAGCTATGTTGCCTCCCGATGTTGCCCGCAAGAACCGATGGCAATCGGAACCTACTGAGTTTAGCCCATATGCGCACATAACCTTGCGCCGCTACTTGCACGTGGCCTCGCCGTTTCATTGCCAAAAGCCATCAGATGCCACAAGCGATGCCAGATACAACTCACAACACCCGATGGCAATCGGCACGTACTTAGCTTAGCCCCATGCGTACGGCACCTTACGGCGCTACTTGCACAAGGCCTCGCCTTTCCGTTGCCAAAAGCCATCAGACGCCACGAGCAATGTTGCCTCCCGATGTTGCCCACAACAACCGAAGGCAATCGAAACGTACTAAGTTTAGCTACATGCGCACGGCTCCTTGCGGCGCTACTTGCACGAGGCCTCACCATTCCGTTGCCAAAAGCCATCAGACTCCACGAGCAATGTCGCCTACAGATGTTGCCCGCAACAACCGACGGCAATCGGCACGTACATATCTTAGCCCCATGCGTACGGCACCTTGCGGCGCTACTTGCACGAGGCCTCGCCATTCCGTTGCCAAAAACCATTAGCCGCCACGAGCGATGTCGCCTCCCGATGTTGCCCGCAACAACCGATGGCAATCGGTACGTACTTAGCTTAGCCACATGCACATGGCACCTTGCGGCGCTACTTGCACGAGGACTAGCCGTTCCGTTGCCAAAAGCCATCAGCCGCCACGAGCGATGCCAGACACAACTCATAACAACCGATGGCAATCGGCACGTACTTAGATTAGCCCCATGCGCATGACACCTTACGGTGCTAGTTGCACGAGGCCTCGCCGTTCTGCTGCCAAACACCATCTGCCGCCACGAGCGATGTCTCTTCCCGATGTTGCCCACATCAATCGATGGCAACCGAAACGTACTGAGTTTAGCCTCATGTTTGCGGCGCTACTTGCACGAGGCCTCGCCATTCCGTTGCCAAAAGCCATCAGCCGCCACGAGCTATGTTGCCTCCCGATGTTGCCCGCAAGAACCAATGGCAATCGGAACGTACTGAGTTTAGCCCCATGCGCACGTCACCTTGCGCCGCTACTTGAACGAGGCCTCGCCGTTCCATTGCAAAAAGCCATCAGCCTCCACGAGCGATGTCGCTTCCCGGTGTTGCCCGCAATAACCGATGGCAATCGGCACGTACTTAGCTTAGCCACATGTGCATGGCACCTTGCGGCGCTACTTGCATGCAGACTAGCCGTTCAGTTGCCAAAAACCATCATCCACCACGAGCGATGCCGGACACAACTCATAAAAATCGATGGCAATCGGCACCTACTTAGATTAGCCCCATGCACATAACACTTTGCGGTGCTACTTGCATGAGGCCTCGCCGTTCCGTTGCCAAAAACCATCAGCCGCCACGAGCGATGTCTCCTCTCGATGTTGCCCACAGCAACCGATGGCAATCGGAACGTACCGAGTTTAGCCTCATATTTGTGGCGCTACTTGCACGAGGCCTCACCATTCCGTTGCCAAAAGCCATCAGCCGCCACGAGCTATGTTGCCTCCCGATGTTGCCCGTAATAACCGATGGCAATCGGAACGTACTGAGTTTAGCCCCATGCGCACATCACCTTGCGCCGCTACTTGCACGAGGCCTCGCCGTTCTGTTGCCAAAAGCCATCAGATGCCACGAGCGATGCCAGATACAACTCACAACAACTGAAGGAAATCGGCATGTACTTAGCTTAGCCCCATGCGTACGGCACCTTGCGGCGCTACTTGCACGAGGCCTCGCCATTCCGTTTCCTAAAGCCATCAGTCGCCACGAGCGATGTTGCCTCCCGATGTTGCCTGCAACAACCGATGGCAATCGGCACGTACTTAGCTTAGCCACATGCGCATGGCACCTTGCGGTGCTACTTGCACGAGGACTAGCCGTTCTGCTGCCAAAAGCCTTCAGCTGCCACGAGCGATGCCAGACACAACTCATAACAACTGATGGCAATCGGCACGTACTTAGCTTAGCCACATGCGCATGGCACCTTGCGGTGCTACTTGCACAAGGACTAGCCGTTCTGCTGCCAAAAGCCTTCAGCTGCCACGAGCGATGCCAGACATAACTCATAACAACTGATGGCAATCGGCACGTACTTAGCTTAGCCCCATGCGCATGACACATTGCGGTGCTACTTGCACGAGGCCTTGCCGTTCCGTTACCAAAAAGCCATCAGTGGCCACGAGCGATGTCACCTCTCGATGTTGCCCGCAAGAACCGATGGCAATCGGCACGTACTTAGCTTAGCCGTATGCGCACGGCACTTTGCGTCGCTACTTGCACAAGGCCTCGCCGTTCCGTTGCTTAAAGCCATCGGCTGCCACAAGCGATGCCAAATACAACTCACAACACCCGATGGCAATCGGCACGTACTTAGCTTAGCCCCATGCGTACGGCACCTTACGGCGCTACTTGCACGAGGCCTCGCCATTCCGTTGCCAAAAGCCATCATACGCCACGAGCAATGTCGCCTCCCGATGTTGCCCACAAAAACCGAAGGCAATCGGAATGTACTGAGTTTAGCTACATGCGCACGGCTCCTCGCGGCGCTACTTTCACGAGGCCTCGCCATTCCGTTGCCAAAAGCCATCAGACTCCATGAGCAGTGTCGCCAACTGATGTTGCCCGCAACAACCGATGGCAATCGGCACGTACTTAGCTTAGCCACATGCGCATGGCACCTTGCGGCGCTACTTGCATGCGGACTAGCCGTTCCGTTGCCAAAACCCATCAGCCGCCACGAGCGATGCCGGACACAACTCATAACAATCGATGGCAATCGGCATCTACTTAGATTAGCCCCATGCGCATAAGCCTTTGCGGTGCTACTTGCATGAGGCCTCGCCGTTCATTTGCCAAAAACCATCAACCGCCACGAGCGATGTCTCCTCCCGATGTTGCCCACAGCAACCGATGGCAATCGAAACGTACTGAGTTTAGCCTCATGTTTGCGGCGCTACTTGCACGAGGCCTCACCATTACGTTGCCAAGAGCCATCAGCCGCCACGAGCTATGTTGCCTCCCGATGTTGCCCGCAAGAACTGATGGCAATCGGAACGTACTGAGTTTAGCCCCATGCGCACATCACCTTGTGCCGCTACTTGCACGAGGCCTCGCCGTTCCGTTGCCAAAAGCCATCAGATGCCACGAGCGATGCCAGATACAACTCACAACAACTGAAGGCAATCGGCACGTACTTAGCTTAGCCCCATGCGTACGGCACCTTGCGGCGCTACTTGCACGAGGCCTCGCCATTCCGTTTCCTAAAGCCATCAGTCGCCACGAGCGATGTTGCCTCCCGATGTTGCCTGCAACAACCGATGGCAATCGGCACGTACTTAGCTTAGCCACATGCGCATGGCACCTTGCGGCGCTACTTGCACGAGGACTAGCCGTTCTGCTGCCAAAAGCCTTCAGCCGCAACGAGCGATGCCAGACACAACTCATAACAACTGATGGCAATCGGCACGTACTTAGCTTAGCCCCATGCGCATGACACCTTGCGGTGCTACTTGCACGAGGCCTTGCCGTTCCGTTACCAAAAAGCCATCAGTCGCCACGAGCGATGTCGCCTCTCGATGTTGCCCGCAAGAACCGATGGCAATCGGCACGTACTTAGCTTAGCCGTATGGGCACGGCACCTTGCGGCGCTACTTGCACAAGGCCTCGCTGTTCCGGTGCTAAAAGCCATCGGCTGACACAAGCGATGCCAGATACAACTCACAACACCCGATGGCAATCGGCATGTACTTAGCTTAGCCCCATGCGTACGGCACCTTACGGCGCTACTTGCACGAGGCCTCGCCATTCCGTTGCCAAAAGCCATCAGACGCCACGAGCAATGTCGCCTCTCGATGTTGCCCACAACAACTGAAGGCAATTGGAACGTACTGAGTTTAGCTACATGCGCACGGCTCCTTGCGGCGCTACTTGCACGAGGCCTCGCCATTCCGTTGCCAAAAGCCATCAGACTCCATGAGCAATGTCGCCTACTGATGTTGCCCGCAACAACCGATGGCAATCGGCACGTACATATCTTAGCCCCATGCGTACGACACCTTGCGACGCTACTTGCACGAGGCCTCGCCGTTCCGTTGCCAAAAACCATTAGCCGCCACGAGCGATGTCGCCTCCCGATGTTGCCCGCAATAACCGATGGCAATCGGTACGTACTTAGCTTAGCCACATGCACATGGCACCTTGCGGCGCTACTTGCACGAGGACTAGCCGTTCCATTGCCAAAAGCCATCAGCCGCCACGAGCGATGCCAGACACAACGCATAACAATTGATGGCAATCGGCACGTACTTAGATTAGCCCCATGCGCATGACACCTTGCGGTGCTAGTTGCACGAGGCCTCGCCGTTCTGTTGCCAAAAACCATCTGCCGCCATGAGCGATGTCTCTTCCCGATGTTGCCCACAGCAACCGATGGCAATCGAAACGTACTGAGTTTAGCCTCATGTTTGCGGCGCTACTTGCAAGAGGCCTCGCCATTCCGTTGCCAAAAGCCATCAGCCTCCACGAGCTATGTTGCCTCCCGATGTTGTCCGCAATAACCGATGGCAATCGGCACGTACTTAGCTTAGCCACATGCGCATGGCACCTTGCGGCGCTACTTGCATGCGGACTAGCCGTTCCGTTGCAAAAAACCATCATCCGCCACGAGCGATGCCGGACATAACTCATAACAATCGATGGCAATCGGCACCTACTTAGATTTGCCCCATGCGCATAACACTTTGCAGTGCTACTTGCATGAGGCCTCGCCGTTCCGTTGCCAAAAACCATCAGCCGCCACGAGCGATGTCTCCTCCCGATGTTGCCCACAGCAACCAACGGCAATCGAAACGTACTGAGTTTAGCCTCATGTTTGCGGCGCTACTTGCACGAGGCCTCACCATTCCGTTGCCAAAACCCATCAGCCGCCACGAGCTATGTTGCCTCCCGATGTTGCCCGCAAGAACCGATGGCAATCGGAACGTACTGAGTTTAGCCCCATGCGCACGTCACCTTGCGCCGCTACTTGAACGAGGCCTCGCCGTTCCGTTGCAAAAAGCCATCAGCCTCCACGAGCGATGTCGCTTCCCGGTGTTGCCCGCAATAACCGATGGCAATCGGCACGTACTTAGCTTAGCCACATGCGCATGGCACCTTGCGGCACTACTTGCATGCGGACTAGCCGTTCCGTTGCCAAAAACCATCAACCACCACGAGCGATGCCGGACACAACTCATAACAATCGATGGCAACCAGCACCTACTTAGATTAGCCCCATGCACATGACACTTTGCGATGCTACTTGCATGAGGCCTCGCCGTTCCGTTGCCAAAAATCATCAGCCGCCACGAGCGATGTCTCCTCCCGATGTTGCCCACAGCAACCGATGTTAATCGAAACGTACTGAGTTTAGGCTCATGTTTGCGGCGCTACTTGAACGAGGCCTCACCATTCCGTTGCCAAAAGCCATCAGTTGCCATGAGCTATGTTGCCTCCCGATGTTGCCCGCAAGAACCGATGGCAATCGGAACCTACTGAGTTTAGCCCATATGCGCACATAACCTTGCGCCGCTACTTGCACGTGGCCTCGCCGTTTCATTGCCAAAAGCCATCAGATGCCACAAGCGATGCCAGATACAACTCACAACACCCGATGGCAATCGGCACGTACTTAGCTTAGCCCCATGCGTACGGCACCTTACGGCGCTACTTGCACAAGGCCTCGCCTTTCCGTTGCCAAAAGCCATCAGACGCCACGAGCAATGTTGCCTCCCGATGTTGCCCACAACAACCGAAGGCAATCGAAACGTACTAAGTTTAGCTACATGCGCACGGCTCCTTGCGGCGCTACTTGCACGAGGCCTCACCATTCCGTTGCCAAAAGCCATCAGACTCCACGAGCAATGTCGCCTACAGATGTTGCCCGCAACAACCGACGGCAATCGGCACGTACATATCTTAGCCCCATGCGTACGGCACCTTGCGGCGCTACTTGCACGAGGCCTCGCCATTCCGTTGCCAAAAACCATTAGCCGCCACGAGCGATGTCGCCTCCCGATGTTGCCCGCAACAACCGATGGCAATCGGTACGTACTTAGCTTAGCCACATGCACATGGCACCTTGCGGCGCTACTTGCACGAGGACTAGCCGTTTCGTTGCCAAAAGCCATCAGCCGCCACGAGCGATGCCAGACACAACTCATAACAACCGATGGCAATCGGCACGTACTTAGATTAGCCCCATGCGCATGACACCTTACGGTGCTAGTTGCACGAGGCCTCGCCGTTCTGCTGCCAAACACCATCTGCCGCCACGAGCGATGTCTCTTCCCGATGTTGCCCACATCAATCGATGGCAACCGAAACGTACTGAGTTTAGCCTCATGTTTGCGGCGCTACTTGCACGAGGCCTCGCCATTCCGTTGCCAAAAGCCATCAGCCGCCACGAGCTATGTTGCCTCCCGATGTTGCCCGCAAGAACCAATGGCAATCGGAACGTACTGAGTTTAGCCCCATGCGCACGTCACCTTGCGCCGCTACTTGAACGAGGCCTCGCCGTTCCATTGCAAAAAGCCATCAGCCTCCACGAGCGATGTCGCTTCCCGGTGTTGCCCGCAATAACCGATGGCAATCGGCACGTACTTAGCTTAGCCACATGCGCATGGCACCTTGCGGCGCTACTTGCATGCAGACTAGCCGTTCAGTTGCCAAAAACCATCATCCACCACGAGCGATGCCGGACACAACTCATAAAAATCGATGGCAATCGGCACCTACTTAGATTAGCCCCATGCGCATAACACTTTGCGGTGCTACTTGCATGAGGCCTCGCCGTTCCGTTGCCAAAAACCATCAGCCGCCACGAGCGATGTCTCCTCTCGATGTTGCCCACAGCAACCGATGGCAATCGGAACGTACCGAGTTTAGCCTCATATTTGCGGCGCTACTTGCACGAGGCCTCACCATTCCGTTGCCAAAAGCCATCAGCCGCCACGAGCTATGTTGCCTCCCGATGTTGCCCGTAATAACCGATGGCAATCGGAACGTACTGAGTTTAGCCCCATGCGCACATCACCTTGCGCCGCTACTTGCACGAGGCCTCGCCGTTCTGTTGCCAAAAGCCATCAGATGCCACGAGCGATGCCAGATACAACTCACAACAACTGAAGGAAATCGGCATGTACTTAGCTTAGCCCCATGCGTACGGCACCTTGCGGCGCTACTTGCACGAGGCCTCGCCATTCCGTTTCCTAAAGCCATCAGTCGCCACGAGCGATGTTGCCTCCCGATGTTGCCTGCAACAACCGATGGCAATCGGCACGTACTTAGCTTAGCCACATGCGCATGGCACCTTGCGGTGCTACTTGCACGAGGACTAGCCGTTCTGCTGCCAAAAGCCTTCAGCTGCCACGAGCGATGCCAGACACAACTCATAACAACTGATGGCAATCGGCACGTACTTAGCTTAGCCACATGCGCATGGCACCTTGCGGTGCTACTTGCACAAGGACTAGCCGTTCTGCTGCCAAAAGCCTTCAGCTGCCACGAGCGATGCCAGACATAACTCATAACAACTGATGGCAATTGGCACGTACTTAGCTTAGCCCCATGCGCATGACACATTGCGGTGCTACTTGCACGAGGCCTTGCCGTTCCGTTACCAAAAAGCCATCAGTGGCCACGAGCGATGTCGCCTCTCGATGTTGCCCGCAAGAACCGATGGCAATCGGCACGTACTTAGCTTAGCCGTATGCGCACGGCACTTTGCGTCGCTACTTGCACAAGGCCTCGCCGTTCCGTTGCTTAAAACCATCGGCTGCCACAAGCGATGCCAAATACAACTCACAACACCCGATGGCAATCGGCACGTACTTAGCTTAGCCCCATGCGTACGGCACCTTACGGCGCTACTTGCACGAGGCCTCGCCATTCCGTTGCCAAAAGCCATCATACGCCACGAGCAATGTCGCCTCCCGATGTTGCCCACAAAAACCGAAGGCAATCGGAATGTACTGAGTTTAGCTACATGCGCACGGCTCCTCGCGGCGCTACTTGCACGAGGCCTCGCCATTCCGTTGCCAAAAGCCATCAGACTCCATGAGCAGTGTCGCCAACTGATGTTGCCCGCAACAACCGATGGCAATCGGCACGTACTTAGCTTAGCCACATGCGCATGGCACCTTGCGGCGCTACTTGCACGAGGACTAGCCGTTCCGTTGCCAAAAGCCATCAGCCGCCACGAGCGATGCCAGACACAACTAATAACAACCGATGGCAATCGGCACGTACTTAGATTAGCCCCATGCGCATGACACCTTGCGGTGCGCCTCGCCGTTCTGTTGCCAAAAACCATCTGCCGCCACGAGCGATGTCTCTTCCCAATGTTGCCCACAGCAACCAATGGCAATCGAAACGTACTGAGTTTAGCCTCATGTTTGTGGTGCTACTTGCACGAGGCCTCGCCATTCCGTTGCCAAAAGCCATCAGCCTCCACGAGCTATGTTGCCTCCCGATGTTGCCCGCAATAACCGATGGCAATCGGCACGTACTTAGCTTAGCCACATGCGCATGGCACCTTGCGGCGCTACATGCATGCGGACTAGCCGTTCCGTTGCCAAAAACCATCATCCGCCACGAGCGATGCCGGACATAACTCATAACAATCGATGGCAATCGGCACCTACTTATATTTGCCCCATGCGCATAACACTTTGCGGTGCTACATGCATGAGGCCTCGCCGTTCCGTTGCCAAAAACCATCAGCCGCCACGAGCGATGTCTCCTCCCGATGTTGCCCACAGCAACCAATGGCAATCGAAACGTATTGAGTTTAGCCTCATGTTTGCGGCGCTACTTGCACGAGGCCTCACCATTCCGTTGCCAAAAGCCATCAGCCACCACGAGCTATGTTGCCTCCCGATGTTGCCCGCAAGAACCGATGGCAATCGGAACGTACTGAGTTTAGCCCCATGCGCACGTCACCTTGCGCTGCTACTTGAATGAGGCCTAGCCGTTCCGTTGCAAAAAGCCATCAGCCTCCACGAGCAATGTCGCTTCCCGGTGTTGCCCGCAATAACCGATGGCAATCGGCACGTACTTAGCATAGCCACATGCGCATGGCACCTTGCGGCACTACTTGCATGCAGACTAGCCATTCCGTTGCCAAAAACCATCATCCACCACGAGCGATGCCGGACACAACTCATAACAATCGATGGCAATTGGCACCTACTTAGATTAGCCCCATGCACATGACACTTTGCGGTGCTACATGCATGAGGCCTCGCCGTTCCGTTGCCAAAAACCATCAGCCGCCACGAGCGATGTCTCCTCCCGATGTTGCCCACAGCAACCGATGGCAATCGAAACGTACTGAGTTTAGGCTCATGTTTGCGGCGCTACTTGATCAAGGCCTCACCATTCCGTTGCCAAAAGCCATCAGTTGGCACGAGCTATGTTGCCTCCCGATGTTGCCCGCAAGAACCGATGGCAATCGGAACCTACTGAGTTTAGCCCATATGCGCACATAACCTTGCGCCGCTACTTGCACGAGGCCTCGCCGTTCCGTTGCCAAAAGCCATCAGATGCCACGAGCAATGCCAGATACAACTCACAACAACTGAAGGCAATCAGCACGTACTTAGCTTAGCCCCATGCGTACAGCACCTTGCGGCGCTACTTGCACGGGCCTCGCCATTCCGTTTCCTAAAGCCATCAGTCGCCACGAGTGATGTTGCCTCCCGATGTTGCCTGCAACAACCGATGGCAATCGGCACGTACTTAGCTTAGCCACATGCGCATGGCACCTTGCGGCGCTACTTGCACGAGGACTAGCTGTTCTGTTGCCAAAAGCCATCAGCCGCCACGAGCGATGCCAGGCACAACTCATAACAACTGATAGCAATCGGCATGTACTTAGCTTAGCCCCATGCGCATGACACCTTGCGGTGCTACTTGCACGAGGCCTTGCCGTTCCGTTACCAAAAAGCCATCAGCCGCCGCGAGCGATGTCACCTCCCGATGTTGCCCGCAAGAACCAATGGCAATCAGCACGTACTTAGCTTAGCCGTATGCGCACGGCACCTTGCGGCGCTACTTGCACAAGGCCTCGCTGTTCCGTTGCTAAAAGCCATCGGCTGCCACAAGCGATGCCAGATACAACTCATAACACCCGATGGCAATCGGCACGTACTTAGCTTAGCCCCATGCGTACGGCACCTTACGGCGCTACTTGCACAAGGCCTCACCTTTCCGTTGCCAAAAGCCATCAGACGCCACGAGCAATGTCGCCTCCCGATGTTGCCCACAATAACCGAAGTCAATCGGAATTTACTGAGTTTAGCTACATGCGCACGGCTCCTTGCGGCGCTACTTGCACGAGGCCTCGCCATTCCGTTGCCAAAAGCCATCAGACTCCACGAGCAATGTCGCCTACTGATGTTGCCCGCAACAACCGACGGCAATCGGCACGTATATATCTTAGCCCCATGCGTATGGCACCTTGCGGCGCTACTTGCACGAGGCCTCGCCATTCCGTTGCCAAAAACCATTAGCCGCCACGAGCGATGTCGCCTCCCGATGTTGCCCGCAACAACCGATGGCAATCGGTACGTACTTAGCATAGCCATATGCACATGGCACCTTGCGGCGCTACTTGCACGAGGACTAGCCGTTCCGTTGCCAAAAGCTACCAGCCGCCACGAGCGATGCCAGACACAACTCATAACAACCGATGGCAATCGGCAGGTACTTAGATTAGCCCCATGCGCATGACACCTTGCGGTGCTAGTTGCACGAGGCCTCGCCGTTCTGTTGCCAAAAACCATCTGCCGCCACGAGCGATGTCTCTTCCCGATGTTGCCCACATCAACCGATGGCAATCGAAACATACTGGGTTTAGCCTCATGTTTGCGGCGCTACTTGAACGAGGCCTCACCATTCCGTTGCCAAAAGCCATCAGCCGCCACGAGCTATGTTGCCTCTCGATGTTGCCCGAAAGAACCGATGGCAATCGGAACGTACTGAGTTTAGCCCATATGCGCACGTCACCTTGCTCCGCTACTTGCACGAGGCCTCGCCGTTCCATTGCCAAAACCCATCAGACGCCACGAGCGATGCCAGATACAACTCACAACAACTGAAGGCAATCGGCACGTACTTAGCTTAGCCCCATGCGTACGGCACCTTGCGGCGCTACTTGCACGAGGCCTCGCCATTCCGTTTCCTAAAGCCATCAGTCGCCACGAGTGATGTTGCCTCCCGATGTTGCCTGCAACAACCGATGGCAATCGGCACGTACTTAGCTTAGCCACATGCGCATGGTACCTTGCGGCGCTACTTGCACGAGGACTAGCCGTTCTGCTGCCAAAAGCCTTCAGCCGCCACGAGCGATGCCAGACACAACTCATAACAACTGATGGCAATCGGCACGTACTTAGCTTAGCCCCATGCACATGACACCTTGCGGTGCTACTTGCATGAGGCCTTGCCGTTCCGTTACCAAAAAGCCATCAGTCGCCACGAGCGATGTCGCCTCTCGATGTTGGCCGCAAGTACCGATGGCAATCGGCACGTACTTAGCTTAGCCGTAAGCGCACGGCACCTTGCGGTGCTACTTGCACAAGGCCTCGCCTTTCCGTTGCTAAAAGCCATCGGCTGCCACAAGCGATGCCAGATACAACTCACAACACCCGTTGGCAATCGGCACGTACTTAGCTTAGCCCCATGCATACGGCACCTTACGGTGCTACTTGCACGAGGCCTCGCCGTTCCGTTGCCAAAAGCTATCATACGCCACGAGCAATGTCGCCTCCCGATGTTGCCCAAAACAACCGAAGGCAATCGGAACGTACTGAGTTTAGCTACATGCGCACGGCTCCTTGCGGCGCTACTTGCACGAGGCCTCGCCATTCCGTTGCCAAAAGCCATCAGACTCCACGAGCAATGTCGCCTCCTGATGTTGCCCGCAACAACCGATGGCAATCGGCATGTACATATCTTTGCCCCATGCGTACGGCACCTTGCGGCGCTACTTGCACGAGGCCTCGCCGTTCCGTTGCCAAAAACCATTAGCCGCCACGAGCGATGCAAGATACAACTCACAACAACTGAAGGCAATCGGCACGTACTTAGCTTAGCCCCATGCGTACGGCACCTTGTGGTGCTACTTACACAAGGCCTCGCCATTCCGTTTCCAAAAGCCATCAGCCTCCACGAGCTATGTTGCCTCCCGATGTTGCCCGTAATAACCGATGGAAATCGGCACGTACTTAGCTTAGCCACATGTGCATGGCACCTTGCGGCGCTACTTGCATGCGGACTAGCCGTTCCGTTGCCAAAAACCATCAGCCGCCACGAGCTAAGCCGGACACAACTCATAACAATATATGGTAATCGGCACCTACTTAGATTAGCCCTATGCGCATGACACTTTGCGGTGCTACTTGCATGAGGCCTCGCCGTTCCGTTGCCAAAAACCACCAGCCGCCACGAGCGATGTCTCCTCCCAAAGTTGCCCACAACAACTGATGGTAATCGAAACGTACTGGGTTTAGCCTCATGTTTGCGGCGCTACTTGAACGAGGCCTCACCATTCCGTTGCCAAAACCAATCAGCAGCCACGAGCTATGTTGCCTCTCGATGTTGCCCGAAAGAACCGATGGCAATCGGAACGTACTGAGTTTAGCCCATATGCGCATGTCACCTTGCTCCGCTACTTGCACGAGGCCTCGCCGTTCCATTGCCAAAAGCCATCAGACGCCACGAGCGATGCCAGATACAACTCACAACAACTGAAGGCAATCGGCACGTACTTAGCTTAGCCCCATGCGTACGGCACCTTGCGGCGCTACTTGCACGAGGCCTCGCCATTCCGTTTCCTAAAGCCATCAGTCGCCACGAGTGATGTTGCCTCCCGATGTTGCCTGCAACAACCGATGGCAATCGGCACGTACTTAGCTTAGCCACATGCGCATGGTACCTTGCGGCGCTACTTGCACGAGGACTAGCCGTTCTGCTGCCAAAAGCCTTCAGCCGCCACGAGCGATGCCAGACACAACTCATAACAACTGATGGCAATCGGCACGTACTTAGCTTAGCCCCATGCACATGACACCTTGCGGTGCTACTTGCATGAGGCCTTGCCGTTCCGTTACCAAAAAGCCATCAGTCGCCACGAGCGATGTCGCCTCTCGATGTTGGCCGCAAGTACCGATGGCAATCGGCACGTACTTAGCTTAGCCGTAAGCGCACGGCACCTTGCGGTGCTACTTGCACAAGGCCTCGCCTTTCCGTTGCTAAAAGCCATCGGCTGCCACAAGCGATGCCAGATACAACTCACAACACCCGTTGGCAATCGGCACGTACTTAGCTTAGCCCCATGCATACGGCACCTTACGGTGCTACTTGCACGAGGCCTCGCCGTTCCGTTGCCAAAAGCTATCATACGCCACGAGCAATGTCGCCTCCCGATGTTGCCCAAAACAACCGAAGGCAATCGGAACGTACTGAGTTTAGCTACATGCGCACGGCTCCTTGCGGCGCTACTTGCACGAGGCCTCGCCATTCCGTTGCCAAAAGCCATCAGACTCCACGAGCAATGTCGCCTCCTGATGTTGCCCGCAACAACCGATGGCAATCGGCATGTACATATCTTTGCCCCATGCGTACGGCACCTTGCGGCGCTACTTGCACGAGGCCTCGCCGTTCCGTTGCCAAAAACCATTAGCCGCCACGAGCGATGCAAGATACAACTCACAACAACTGAAGGCAATCGGCACGTACTTAGCTTAGCCCCATGCGTACGGCACCTTGTGGTGCTACTTACACAAGGCCTCGCCATTCCGTTTCCAAAAGCCATCAGCCTCCACGAGCTATGTTGCCTCCCGATGTTGCCCGTAATAACCGATGGAAATCGGCACGTACTTAGCTTAGCCACATGTGCATGGCACCTTGCGGCGCTACTTGCATGCGGACTAGCCGTTCCGTTGCCAAAAACCATCAGCCGCCACGAGCTAAGCCGGACACAACTCATAACAATATATGGTAATCGGCACCTACTTAGATTAGCCCTATGCGCATGACACTTTGCGGTGCTACTTGCATGAGGCCTCGCCGTTCCGTTGCCAAAAACCACCAGCCGCCACGAGCGATGTCTCCTCCCAAAGTTGCCCACAACAACTGATGGCAATCGAAACGTACTGGGTTTAGCCTCATGTTTGCGGCGCTACTTGAACGAGGCCTCACCATTCCGTTGCCAAAACCAATCAGCAGCCACGAGCTATGTTGCCTCTCGATGTTGCCCGAAAGAACCGATGGCAATCGGAACGTACTGAGTTTAGCCCATATGCGCATGTCACCTTGCTCCGCTACTTGCACGAGGCCTCGCCGTTCCATTGCCAAAAGCCATCAGACGCCACGAGCGATGCCAGATACAACTCACAACAACTGAAGGCAATCGGCACGTACTTAGCTTAGCCCCATGCGTACGGCACCTTGCGGCGCTACTTGCACGAGGCCTCGCCATTCCGTTTCCTAAAGCCATCAGTCGCCACGAGTGATGTTGCCTCCCGATGTTGCCTGCAACAACCGATGGCAATCGGCACGTACTTAGCTTAGCCACATGCGCATGGTACCTTGCGGCGCTACTTGCACGAGGACTAGCCGTTCTGCTGCCAAAAGCCTTCAGCCGCCACGAGCGATGCCAGACACAACTCATAACAACTGATGGCAATCGGCACGTACTTAGCTTAGCCCCATGCACATGACACCTTGCGGTGCTACTTGCATGAGGCCTTGCCGTTCCGTTACCAAAAAGCCATCAGTCGCCACGAGCGATGTCGCCTCTCGATGTTGGCCGCAAGTACCGATGGCAATCGGCACGTACTTAGCTTAGCCGTAAGCGCACGGCACCTTGCGGTGCTACTTGCACAAGGCCTCGCCTTTCCGTTGCTAAAAGCCATCGGCTGCCACAAGCGATGCCAGATACAACTCACAACACCCGTTGGCAATCGGCACGTACTTAGCTTAGCCCCATGCATACGGCACCTTACGGTGCTACTTGCACGAGGCCTCGCCGTTCCGTTGCCAAAAGCTATCATACGCCACGAGCAATGTCGCCTCCCGATGTTGCCCAAAACAACCGAAGGCAATCGGAACGTACTGAGTTTAGCTACATGCGCACGGCTCCTTGCGGCGCTACTTGCACGAGGCCTCGCCATTCCGTTGCCAAAAGCCATCAGACTCCACGAGCAATGTCGCCTCCTGATGTTGCCCGCAACAACCGATGGCAATCGGCATGTACATATCTTTGCCCCATGCGTACGGCACCTTGCGGCGCTACTTGCACGAGGCCTCGCCGTTCCGTTGCCAAAAACCATTAGCCGCCACGAGCGATGCAAGATACAACTCACAACAACTGAAGGCAATCGGCACGTACTTAGCTTAGCCCCATGCGTACGGCACCTTGTGGTGCTACTTACACAAGGCCTCGCCATTCCGTTTCCAAAAGCCATCAGCCTCCACGAGCTATGTTGCCTCCCGATGTTGCCCGTAATAACCAATGGAAATCGGCACGTACTTAGCTTAGCCACATGTGCATGGCACCTTGCGGCGCTACTTGCATGCGGACTAGCCGTTCCGTTGCCAAAAACCATCAGCCGCCACGAGCTAAGCCGGACACAACTCATAACAATATATGGTAATCGGCACCTACTTAGATTAGCCCTATGCGCATGACACTTTGCGGTGCTACTTGCATGAGGCCTCGCCGTTCCGTTGCCAAAAACCACCAGCCGCCACGAGCGATGTCTCCTCCCAAAGTTGCCCACAACAACTGATGGTAATCGAAACGTACTGGGTTTAGCCTCATGTTTGCGGCGCTACTTGAACGAGGCCTCACCATTCCGTTGCCAAAACCAATCAGCAGCCACGAGCTATGTTGCCTCTCGATGTTGCCCGAAAGAACCGATGGCAATCGGAACGTACTGAGTTTAGCCCATATGCGCATGTCACCTTGCTCCGCTACTTGCACGAGGCCTCGCCGTTCCATTGCCAAAAGCCATCAGACGCCACGAGCGATGCCAGATACAACTCACAACAACTGAAGGCAATCGGCACGTACTTAGCTTAGCCCCATGCGTACGGCACCTTGCGGCGCTACTTGCACGAGGCCTCGCCATTCCGTTTCCTAAAGCCATCAGTCGCCACGAGTGATGTTGCCTCCCGATGTTGCCTGCAACAACCGATGGCAATCGGCACGTACTTAGCTTAGCCACATGCGCATGGCACCTTACAGCGCTACTTGCACGAGGACTAGCCGTTCTGCTGCCAAAAGCCTTCAGCCGCCACGAGCGATGCCAGACACAACTCATAACAACTGATGGCAATTGGCACGTACTTCGCTTAGCCCCATGCGTACGGCACCTTGCGGCGCTACTTGCACGAGGCCTCACCATTCCGTTGCCAAAAGCCATCAGACTCCACGAGCAATGTCGCCTCCTGATGTTGCCCGCAACAACCGATGGCAATCGGCATGTACATATCTTAGCCACATGCGCATGGCACCTTGCGGCACTACTTGCATGCGGACTAGCCGTTCCATTGCCAAAAACCATCATCCACCACGAGCGATGCCGGACACAACTCATAACAATCGATGGCAACCGGCACCTACTTAGATTAGCCCCATGCACATGACACTTTGCGGTGCTACTTGCATGAGGCCTCGCCGTTCCGTTGCCAAAAACCATCAGCCGCCACGAGCGATGTCTCCTCCCGATGTTGCCCACACCAACCGATGTTAATCGAAACGTACTGAGTTTAGGCTCATGTTTGCGGCGCTACTTGAACGAGGCCTCACCATTCCGTTGCCAAAAGCCATCAGTTGCCATGAGCTATGTTGCCTCCCGATGTTGCCCGCAAGAACCGATGGCAATCGGAACCTACTGAGTTTAGCCCATATGCGCACATAACCTTGCGCCGCTACTTGCACGTGGCCTCGCCGTTTCATTGCCAAAAGCCATCAGATGCCACAAGCGATGCCAGATACAACTCACAACACCCGATGGCAATCGGCACGTACTTAGCTTAGCCCCATGCGTACGGCACCTTACGGCGCTACTTGCACAAGACCTCGCCTTTCCGTTGCCAAAAGCCATCAGACGCCACGAGCAATGTTGCCTCCCGATGTTGCCCACAACAACCGAAGGCAATCGGAACGTACTGAGTTTAGCTACATGCGCACGGCTCCTTGCGGCGCTACTTGCACGAGGCCTCACCATTCCGTTGCCAAAAGCCATCAGACTCCACGAGCAATGTCGCCTACAGATGTTGCCCGCAATAACCGACGGCAATCGGCACGTACATATCTTAGCCCCATGCGTACGGCACCTTGCGGCGCTACTTGCACGAGGCCTCGCCATTCCGTTGCCAAAAACCATTAGCCGCCACGAGCGATGTCGCCTCCCGATGTTGCCCGCAACAACCGATGGCAATCGGTACGTACTTAGCTTAGCCACATGCACATGGCACCTTGCGGCGCTACTTGCACGAGGACTAGCCGTTCCGTTGCCAAAAGCCATCAGCCGCCACGAGCGATGCCAGACACAACTCATAACAACCGATGGCAATCGGCACGTACTTAGATTAGCCCCATGCGCATGACACCTTGCGGTGCTAGTTGCACGAGGCCTCGCCGTTCTGTTGCCAAAAACCATCTGCCGCCACGAGCGATGTCTCTTCCCGATGTTGCCCACATCAACTGATGGCAATCGAAACGTACTGAGTTTAGCCTCATGTTTGCGGCTCTACTTGCACGAGGCCTCGCCATTCCATTGCCAAAAGCCATCAGCCGCCAAGAGCTATGTTGCCTCCCGATGTTGCCCGCAAGAACCAATGGCAATCGGAACGTACTGAGTTTAGCCCCATGCGCACGTCACCTTGCGCCGCTACTTGAACGAGGCCTCGCCGTTCCGTTGCAAAAAGCCATCAGCCTCCACGAGCGATGTCGCTTCCCGGTGTTGCCCGCAATAACCGATGGCAATCGGCACGTACTTAGCTTAGCCACATACGCATGGCACCTTGCGGCGCTACTTGCATGCAGACTAGCCGTTCAGTTGCCAAAAACCATCATCCACCACGAGCGATGCCGGACACAACTCATAAAAATCGATGGCAATCGGCACCTACTTAGATTAGCCCCATGCACATAACACTTTGCGGTGCTACTTGCATGAGGCCTCGCCGTTCCGTTGCCAAAAACCATCAGCCGCCACGAGCGATGTCTCCTCTCGATGTTGCCCACAGCAACCGATGGCAATCGGAACGTACCGAGTTTAGCCTCATATTTGCGGCGCTACTTGCACGAGGCCTCACCATTCCGTTGCCAAAAGCCATCAGCCGCCACGAGCTATGTTGCCTCCCGATGTTGCCCGTAATAACCGATGGCAATCGGAACGTACTGAGTTTAGCCCCATGCGCACATCACCTTGCGCCGCTACTTGCACGAGGCCTCGCCGTTCTGTTGCCAAAAGCCATCAGATGCCACGAGCGATGCCAGATACAACTCACAACAACTGAAGGAAATCGGCATGTACTTAGCTTAGCCCCATGCGTACGGCACCTTGCGGCGCTACTTGCACGAGGCCTCGCCATTCCGTTTCCTAAAGCCATCAGTCGCCACGAGCGATGTTGCCTCCCGATGTTGCCTGCAACAACCGATGGCAATCGGCACGTACTTAGCTTAGCCACATGCGCATGGCACCTTGCGGTGCTACTTGCACGAGGACTAGCCGTTCTGCTGCCAAAAGCCTTCAGCTGCCACGAGCGATGCCAGACACAACTCATAACAACTGATGGCAATCGGCACGTACTTAGCTTAGCCCCATGCGCATGACACCTTGCGGTGCTACTTGCACGAGGCCTTGCCGTTCCGTTACCAAAAAGCCATCAGTGGCCACGAGCGATGTCGCCTCTCGATGTTGCCCGCAAGAACCGATGGCAATCGGCACGTACTTAGCTTAGCCGTATGCGCACGGCACTTTGCGGCGCTACTTGCACAAGGCCTCGCCGTTCCGTTGCTAAAAGCCATCGGCTGCCACAAGCGATGCCAAATACAACTCACAACACCCGATGGCAATCGGCACGTACTTAGCTTAGCCCCATGCGTACGGCACCTTACGGCGCTACTTGCACGAGGCCTCGCCATTCCGTTGCCAAAAGCCATCATACGCCACGAGCAATGTCGCCTCCCGATGTTGCCCACAAAAACCGAAGGCAATCGGAATGTACTGAGTTTAGCTACATGCGCACGGCTCCTCGCGGCGCTACTTGCACGAGGCCTCGCCATTCCGTTGCCAAAAGCCATCAGACTCCATGAGCAGTGTCGCCAACTGATGTTGCCCGCAACAACCGATGGCAATCGGCACGTACTTAGCTTAGCCACATGCGCATGGCACCTTGCGGCGCTACTTGCACGAGGACTAGCCGTTCCGTTGCCAAAAGCCATCAGCCGCCACGAGCGATGCCAGACACAACTCATAACAACCGATGGCAATCGGCACGTACTTAGATTAGCCCCATGCGCATGACACCTTGCGGTGCTAGTTGCCGTTCTGTTGCCAAAAACCATCTGCCGCCACGAGCGATGTCTCTTCCCGATGTTGCCCACAGCAACCAATGGCAATCGAAACGTACTGAGTTTAGCCTCATGTTTGCGGCGCTACTTGCACGAGGCCTCGCCATTCCGTTGCCAAAAGCCATCAGCCTCCACGAGCTATGTTGCCTCCCGATGTTGCCCGCAATAACCGATGGCAATCGGCACGTACTTAGCTTAGCCACATGCGCATGGCACCTTGCGGTGCTACATGCATGCGGACTAGCCGTTCCGTTGCCAAAAACCATCATCCGCCACGAGCGATGCCGGACATAACTCATAACAATCGATGGCAATCGGCACCTACTTAGATTTGCCCCATGCGCATAACACTTTACGGTGCTACATGCATGAGGCCTCGCCGTTCCGTTGCCAAAAACCATCAGCCGCCACGAGCGATGTCTCCTCCCGATGTTGCCCACAGCAACCAATGGCAATCGAAACGTACTGAGTTTATGTCACGCCCCGAACCTAGGAGCGAGACAAGCACCCCGTGCCTCACCTAACCTGGCGTACCAAATTGCGACTAAGGGACTCTGAACACATAATGTCATACTTTGGCCATGGGGCCACCTTGCAAGACAATTTGCGAAGCAAAATATAAAACTGAATGGAAACTAGCACTAACTAAATATCAATATAAAGCTAGGCCGACAAGGCCGTCATAGCTACTACAGCTGACAAACCACCAATTTATACAAACCCAACATACTGCACTAACCAACAGGATATGCCTACAAGCCTCTACTGATAGATGTACTGTGATCGGAACAGGGCCCCGACCTACCCATAACATATATACAGATATACATAAGATGTACACAAAACTCTAGTCCTGGCAACTCCGAAAGACGTGGAGCTTACCGATCAGGCGGAACTCGGGAAACACCTACTGAGGAGGTCTACCCGTCTGTCTGTCTGAACCTGCACGCATGAAATGCAGCGCCCCCAAAAAAGGGACGTCAGTACGAAATAATGTACCGAGTATGTAAGGCAATAAAATAACTGAAATCTGAAACTGAACTGATAATATGATAACTGAAATTAACTGGGAGTCAAAGATGATCTGGAGATATACTTACCTGCTGATACTGACTCAACTCCTTCAACATAGTAAGTAAAATAATTGTACGGCCTTATAAGGCTCGGTATATATAACTGCTCTGCCATAGTAGGCTCGCTTATAGGCGCTCGGCCATACTAGGCTATGTATCTCGACCATGCTGGGCTCACTCATAGGCGCTCGGCCACAGTAGGCTCGGTATATAACTTTCCATCTGATCAGAGGTTGCCCAATAGGGGCCTGCCCATCGATTATAGCTCGATGGTAATGAAAATACTGTAATACTGTATATATAGGCTTGCTGCTCTCTTGACTGAAAGAAGAAAATACTAAAATTGAATATAGAGTCTCGATAAGGAATAATATTGTAACTTATGAGACTAGAATAGTGTGAATAAATTCATGAATATGAACTTCTCTTTTTGTCTCATTACTAACACATGTAGCTACGAGATCATGCCAAAATGAAGGAAGGCTTAGCCTTAACATACCTTATCACAATCTTTTCAATCACCAAGTTGAACTCACCTCTTCGCACCTTAATCTACAAGAATGATAATAATACTATCGTTAAGTTACGAAAGGTACAACTATCGCACAACGAACGACAAACCTATTTTGTATTAAAACGGGCAGCATCTCCCCTATAATATGCCCTTCCTCCAACTTCAAGATAATACCAACAATACAAGGACAGAACAATAACAACATATATACATCATTTTACAGCCCTATATACACCATCAAATACTACAAAACAGCCCAACACACCCCAATCTCTTCGTACACAAAACGACCACCGTAGTAGTGTCAAACGACCCGAAAATGTTATGACGAACGACCAGCCAACCACCCTACATTTATATGGTGTTTATAAACCCCCTTCCTCCTCCAAAACTCCACAAAATAGTAATAAAACACGCAGCCCAACAGCAACACAAAACAGTCCACAAAACAGTCCGCTACAAGTGAATAACTCGAACTCACGGCTTCTGATCACCATCCCGTGAGTTCTTACAAGTTAGAACGACTTACCATGAATTTACAGAAGAAAAAATGGATGAAAGAGAGCAGCAAACTCACCTTATTTGTTGGATAACTCAGCTCCTATCTTGGTTCTTCAAACTCTAAGTTTTACCTCCAATTGGAACTTGAAAGGGAGAGAAAATCAATTAGGGTTTGTGGGAAATTTTTGGGAGGATTCTCTGCAGAGCTTATGTCTGGTTATTATGCTCTATTTTAAGTCTAATATATGAAGAAAATAGGCCCTTAAATGGCCTCTTTGGACGACCCGAAATGGCCCATTTTTGGGCTTTCATTTAAGCAAGTAGGTGACACACCTACTTGTCACCTAGCAGCTTGCGCAGTATCGCAAAAATGCACATATCTCTCTACTCTGATGTCGTATTGACAAATGGTTTAATGCGTTGGAAAATAGACTCATAGATCTTTAATTTGATGGGTGGAACACACCATAACTCTAAGTATATTGGGAGAAAATTGCAGTTACATTTGACCCAAAGTTTCAGTAAAACTTATGAATGTAACTTGTGATGACTTTCATCGACTTTTGTTCCACAACTCGCTTGACTTAAAAACATAACACACGGATGTAATACGACTAATATAAATCATAACATAATCTCTTTATCATGTTAATCACCCTAGTCTCACCCCAAAGGTACATGTTATAACATTCTCAACTTGTCGACTTTCGATGAAACATTGTTTTATTTAATTGCTTTAGCTTCTGAACTGTCCAACCCTCTTTGTACTTGTTGTTCATGATCTTCAATATTTGTAACCTCAGAGGTAACATCATTAACTTACTTTATATACTTTTAAATATTATCTCATTTTTTTGTCCTACATTAGTTTGCTTACGACGCATTTTTACATACGAAAATATAGGGTGTAACATCACTCCCCCTTGGGAACATTCGTCCTCGAATGTTTACTCTTGGAGACATTGGAAACTTTTTCCAGAGTATCCTTCGTACACTAGGTTAAAACCAACCTGCACGTAGCCAGAAACATACTATGCATGCCACACATGGCCAATCTTTATAAATAGCAGCAATTTGCCTCACCGACCGTAAATCATAAATATTGAAAGTGAAAAATAAAAGCTTACCTGATGACCTGCTAGCCTACATAGAGCTATGTTGTAGCGTCCCATCTCGAACCATATCTTCATTTTGAAATAGGTGGGGGTATTTAGACTTCATTTCTTCCTCCGATTCCCACGTCATCTCTTCTACATTCTTGCTCCTCCATAAAACCTTTACGGAAGCTACCTCCTTATTTCGTAGATTGCGGATTTGTCGGTCTAGGATGGCAACTGGAATTTCCTCGTATGACAAGTCCTCTGTAATCTGTACATCATCCGTGGGCACCACTCGGGTAGGATCGCCAATGCACTTCCGTAGCATAGATACGTGAAAAACCGGATGGACAGACTCCAATTCTGAGGGCAACTCTAACTCATAAGCTAGTTGGCCCACTCTCCGAATGATCCTATAAGGCCCAATATACCGTGGGCTAAGCTTTCCTTTCTTGCCAAACCTCATCACGCCCTTCATAGGTGATACCTTTAAGAATACCCAGTCATTAATCCTGAACTCTAAGTCTCGTCGCCGCACGTCAAAATATGACTTCTGACGACTCTGAGCTGTCAACAGTCGCTCCCGGATAACCTTTACTTTCTCTATGGCCTGCTGAACCAGGTCTGGCCCATGTAACCCAGATTCTCCAACATCAAACCACCCTATAGGAGATCTGCACTTACGCCCATACAAAGCCTCGTACGGAGCCATCTGGATACTGGAGTGGTAACTGTTATTATATGCAAACTCGATAAGAGGTAGATGTTCATCCCAACTTCTTTTAAAATCCAACACACATACTCGTAACATATCCTCGAGCGTCTGAATTGTGCGCTCGGCTTGTCCATCAGTCTGTGGATGAAAAGTTGTGCTGAGATTCACCTGAGTCCCTAGACCTCTCTGAAATGACCTCCAAAAATGTGCTGTAAACTGAGCCCCACGGTCAGATATAATAGAAACTGGTACTCCGTGTAGCCGCACTATCTCCTTAATATATAACTTTGCATAATCTTCTGCTGTATATGTAGATCTGACCGGTAGGAAGTGAGCTGATTTCGTGAGCCTATCGACTATCACCCATATGGAATCGAACTTACGATTAGAACGAGGTAAACCCATGATAAAGTCCATGTTTATCACCTCCCATTTCCATGTCGGGATCTCTATAGTCTGCATTAGCCCTCCGGGCTTCTGGTGTTCTACCTTCACTTGCTGGCAACTAGTACATTGGGCGACAAACTCAGCAATGTTCTTCTTCATATCATTCCACCAGTACATATCCTTAATGTCATGATACATCTTCGTCGATCCAGGGTGGATGGAATACCATGAATAATGTGCCTCTGACATAATCCTGTCTCGTAGCCCTGCTACATCTGGAACACACAAACGACCCTTGTATCTGAGAACCCCATCTCCCTTGAGCTCTAACAATGGCTTCTTCTGCTGCGGAACTCGCTCTCTCAACTCGACCAACTCTGGGTCCTCGTACTGCCTTTCCTTGACTTCAGCTATGAGGGATGATTTTGCAGTGTTTTGGATTACAACTCCACCATCCTCAGAATCTACTAACCGAACCCCCAACGAAGCCAATTGATGAATATCTCTAGCTAATTGTCTTTTCTCGGGCTCTACATGTGCTAAGCTACCCATAGATCGGCGACTTAAGGCATCTGCTACAACATTAGCTTTCCCTTGATGGTAGAGAATGTTAACATCGTAATCTTTCAATAACTCAAGCCATCGCCTCTGTCGCAAATTCAACTCTTTCTGCTTGAAAATATATTGTAGGCTTTTATGATCAGTAAATATATCAACATGAACACCATATAAATAATGCCGCCATATCTTAAGTGCATGGACAACCACAGCTAACTCGAGGTCGTGGGTCGGATAATTCCTCTCGTGCTTCCTCAACTGCCTTGAAGCATATGCAATTACCTTCCCATGTTGCATCAGGACACATCCTAACCCGACACCTGATGCATCACAATACACGGCATAACCCTCTAGACCCTCTGGAAGTGTTAGAACTGGAGCTGAGGTCAACTTGTTCTTAAGCTCTTGGAAACTCCGCTCACAAGCCTCTGTCCATTGAAACTTAGTTTCTTTCTGTGTCAACTTCGTCAATGGTGCCGAAAGGGAAGAAAAACCCTCTACGAACCTCCGATAGTATCCTGCTAAGCCTAGAAAGCTACGAACCTCTGTCGGAGTGGTAGGTCTAGGCCAAGATTTCACAGCCTCAATCTTCTGAGTGTCCACCTTTATCCCTTCATCTGATACAATATGCCCCAAGAATGCTACAGACTTCAACCAGAACTCACATTTAGAAAACTTAGCATACAACTTACGATCACGGAGGGTTTGGAGTACCGCTCGCAGGTGGTCCGCATGCTCATCCTCTGAACGGGAATAAACCAGAATATCATCAATAAATACTATCACGAACAGATCTAAAAATGGCCGGAATAGGCTATTCATCAAGTCCATAAATACAGCGGGTGCATTAGTCAACCCGAAGGACATGACAAGGAACTCGAAGTGGCCATATCGGGTCCTGAAGGCTGTCTTCGGAATATCTTTTTCCCGAACTCTGACCTGGTGGTACCCCGACCTCAAATCAATCTTGGAAAAGCATCTAGCTCCCTGCAACTGATCAAACAAGTCATCGATCCTTGGAAGTGGATACTTATTCTTAATAGTTACCTTGTTCAACTGCCTATAATCGATACACATCCTCAGCGAGCCGTCTTTCTTCCGCACAAATAGTACCGGTGCACCCCAAGGTGAGGTACTGGGCCTAATGTAACCTTTCTCCAGCAAATCTTTTAACTGCTCCTTCAACTCCTTCAATTCGGCAGGTGCCATTCTATACGGAGGGACGGATATTGGTTGAGTTCCTGGAAGCAAATCGATGCTAAAATCAATCTCTCGCTCTGGAGGAATACCTGGAAGCTCATCTGGAAACACATCTGCATACTCTTTGACTATGGGAATAGACTGAAGTGTAGGTATCTCAGCATCTGCATCTCTAACTCGCACAATATGATAAATGCACCCTTTTGCGATCATTTTCCTCGCCTTCAGATAGGAAATAAACCTACTTCTGGGTGTTGGTGTATTACCTACCCATTCAAGGACTGGCTCACCCGGAAAATGAAATTTGGCTACCTTTGCTCGGCAATCAACTGTGGCATAGCAAGCTGCCAACCAGTCCATGCCCATGATAGCATCAAAGTCCATCATCTCTAGCTCAACTAGGTCAGCTGAGGTCTGACGACTACAAATTGTCACCGTACAACCTCGGTAAACCCGTCTAGCAATAATCGATTCTCCGACCGGTGTAGATACCGCAAAAGGATCACTTAGTATTTCAGGCACTATACCAAACTTCCTCGCGACAAATGGGGTAATATACGATAAAGTAGATCCTGGGTCTATCAAAGCATAAGCATCGTGAGAGCAAATGGTTAATATACCTGTCACAACGTCTGGTGAAGACTCCTGGTCCTGTCGACCCGCTAAAGCATAGATACGGTTCTGATTACCACTTGAACTGGAACCTCTACCTCTGCCTCGACCTCTACCAGCCGAAGACTGAGACTCACGCCTTGAAGGATGCACGGACATAGACGATCCTGTTGCTGAACTCGCTGGTTGTGCCATTCCCCCAGAATCTCTATTTGGGCAATCTCGCATCATATGCCCCGGACGCCCACATGTATAACAAGCATCAGAACCTGCTCGGCATTGACCCAAGTGACCTCTACCACAGATGTCACACCGCGGAGGAAATGACCATGTCTGCGCAGAACCTCGTTGTCGCTGCAAACCCGACGCCCGTGAGCTCTCACCTGGTCCTGACTGAGTATAGCGGTCATACCCGTAACCCTGTAACTGAGGTGGCGGAGGCCTAGGTGGCCGTCCGAAGTACTGGGTCCTATAACTACCCTGAGATTGCTCCTGAGACCTGGGAAATCTCATCCTCTTATGTTGCCCTTGCTCAGCCCTCTCTGTACCCTGCTGCCGACGCCTACCCCTTTCTATATTCTGGGCGAATGCCTGAATCCGGGAGATATCCATACTATCCTGCAATGCAGCGGTGGCACATGCCTCGGTTAACTCTGGGGCTAACCCTGCTATAAACCTGTGAATCCTGTCCCGCATAGTAGAAACTATGGATGGTGCATATCTGGCCAATGAGTCAAAACGGAGACTATACTCTCGAACACTCATATTACCCTACTTGAGGGCTAGAAACTGATCGACTCGAGCCTGTCGGATCTCCCGCGGTAAGTACTGGTCAAGGAAAGCATCTGAAAAATTCTCCCAAATAGCTGGAGGTGTATCACGTCCCCTGGACCTCTCCCATCCCTCATACCAAAGGATGGCTATATCTCGGAGTCGAAAAGCTGCTAGCTCAACTGCCTCTTTCTCCGTGGCATGCATAACACGAAAGATCCTGTGAAGCTGATCTATGAAATCCTGCGGGTCCTCCCTCTGATCTGTCCCCGTGAACTCTGGGGGACTCAAAGCAATAAACTCTCGGACCCTTGAACTCCCAGACCCCTCAGAAGTTCCTGCACTAGCTGATGCCCTAGCATGTTGCTGGGTAGCTACCAACTGTGTCAACAAATGCACCGCACTCCTTAAGTCCTGATCTGATGGAAGTGGAGGGGGAACTGGATGTGCGGTTTCCCTAGGAATCTCCGTAGTTGGTGGAGGAGCCGGTAATGGCTGAGTAGGGGTCTCCCCTTGAGCCTCAGACTGGGCCCCATCTACTGGGGGTACCCTGTTGGTCCCCTCACCTACTACTGTATCTCTCCTCTGGCTAGCCGTAGTCTTCCTAGTCACCGTCATCTGTGCATGCAAACACCAACACATAAGTTTAATTCAAATTTCCTATAACTCAGTTCTATAGCACGATTTAGATTTCAAAGAAGTGTAACCAACTCCTAAATGCCCTGTAGTTCCTTGCTTATATAATGTGGTGCACAACACATCTATAAACAAGACCCTACTAGACACGGCTTGTAGACTCCCTAGGATAGAACTGCTCTGATACCAAGTTTGTCACGCCCCGAACCTAGGAGCGAGACAAGCACCCCGTGCCTCACCTAACCTGGCGTACCAAATTGCGACTAAGGGACTCTGAACACATAATGTCATACTTTGGCCATGGGGCCACCTTGCAAGACAATTTGCGAAGCAAAATATAAAACTGAATGGAAACTAGCACTAACTAAATATCAATATAAAGCTAGGCCGACAAGGCCGTCATAGCTACTACAGCTGACAAACCACCAATTTATACAAACCCAACATACTGCACTAACCAACAGGATATGCCTACAAGCCTCTACTGATAGATGTACTGTGATCGGAACAGGGCCCCGACCTACCCATAACATATATACAGATATACATAAGATGTACACAAAACTCTAGTCCTGGCAACTCCGAAAGACGTGGAGCTTACCGATCAGGCGGAACTCGGGAAACACCTACTGAGGAGGTCTACCCGTCTGTCTGTCTGAACCTGCACGCATGAAATGCAGCGCCCCCAAAAAAGGGACGTCAGTACGAAATAATGTACCGAGTATGTAAGGCAATAAAATAACTGAAATCTGAAACTGAACTGATAATATGATAACTGAAATTAACTGGGAGTCAAAGATGATCTGGAGATATACTTACCTGCTGATACTGACTCAACTCCTTCAACATAGTAAGTAAAATAATTGTACGGCCTTATAAGGCTCGGTATATATAACTGCTCTGCCATAGTAGGCTCGCTTATAGGCGCTCGGCCATACTAGGCTATGTATCTCGACCATGCTGGGCTCGCTCATAGGCGCTCGGCCACAGTAGGCTCGGTATATAACTTTCCATCTGATCAGAGGTTGCCCAATAGGGGCCTGCCCATCGATTATAGCTCGATGGTAATGAAAATACTGTAATACTGTATATATAGGCTTGCTGCTCTCTTGACTGAAAGAAGACAATACTAAAATTGAATATAGAGTCTCGATAAGGAATAATATTGTAACTTATGAGACTAGAATAGTGTGAATAAATTCATGAATATGAACTTCTCTTTTTGTCTCATTACTAACACATGTAGCTACGAGATCATGCCAAAATGAAGGAAGGCTTAGCCTTAACATACCTTATCACAATCTTTTCAATCACCAAGTTGAACTCACCTCTTCGCACCTTAATCTACAAGAATGATAATAATACTATCGTTAAGTTACGAAAGGTACAACTATCGCACAACGAACGACAAACCTATTTTGTATTAAAACGGGCAGCATCTCCCCTATAATATGCCCTTCCTCCAACTTCAAGATAACACCAACAATACAAGGACAGAACAATAACAACATATATACATCATTTTCCAGCCCTATATACACCATCAAATACTACAAAACAGCCCAACACACCCCAATCTCTTCGTACACAAAACGACCACCGTAGTAGTGTCAAACGACACGAAAATGTTATGACGAACGACCAGCCAACCACCCTACATTTATATGGTGTTTATAAACCCCCTTCCTCCTCCAAAACTCCACAAAATAGTAATAAAACACGCAGCCCAACAGCAACACAAAACAGTCCACAAAACAGTCCGCTACAAGTGAATAACTCGAACTCACGGCTTCTGATCACCATCCCGTGAGTTCTTACAAGTATAGAACGACTTACCATGAATTTACAGAAGAAAAAATGGATGAAAGAGAGCAGTAAACTCACCTTATTTTTTGGATAACTCAGCTCCTATCTTGGTTCTTCAAACTCTAAGTTTTACCTCCAATTGGAACTTGAAAGGGAGAGAAAATCAATTAGGGTTTGTGGGAAATTTTTGGGAGGATTCTTTGCAGAGCTTATGTCTGGTTATTATGCTCTATTTTAAGTCTAATATATGAAGAAAATAGGCCCTTAAAAGGCCTCTTTGGACGACCCGAAATGGCCCATTTTTGGGCTTTCATTTAAGCAAGTAGGTGACACACCTACTTGTCACCTAGCAGCTTGCGCAGTATCGCAAAAATGCACATATCTCTCTACTCCGATGTCGTATTGACAAATGGTTTAATGCGTTGGAAAATAGACTCATAGATCTTTAATTTGATGGGTGGAACACACCATAACTCTAAGTATATTGGGAGAAAATTACAGTTACATTTGACCCAAAGTTTCAGTAAAACTTATGAATGTAACTTGTGATGACTTTCATCGACTTTTGTTCCACAACTCGCTTGACTTAAAAACATAACACACGGATGTAATACGACTAATATAAATCATAACATAATCTCTTTATCATGTTAATCACCCTAGTCTCACCCCAAAGGTACATGTTATAACATTCCCAACTTGTCGACTTTCGATGAAACATTGTTTTATTTAATTGCTTTAGCTTCTGAACTGTCCAACCCTCTTTGTACTTGTTGTTCATGATCTTCAATATTTTTAACCTCAGAGGTAACATGATTAACTTACTTTATATACTTTTAAATATTATCTCATTTTTTTGTCCTACATTAGTTTGCTTACGACGCATTTTTACATACGAAAATATAGGGTGTAACAATTTAGCCTCATGTTTGCGGCGCTACTTGCACGAGGCCTCACCATTCCGTTGCCAAAAGCCATCAGCCACCACGAGCTATGTTGCCTCCCGATGTTTCCCGCAAGAACCGATGGCAATCGGAACGTACTGAGTTTAGCCCCATGCGCACATCACCTTGCGCTGCTACTTGAACGAGGCCTCGCCGTTCCGTTGCAAAAAGCCATCAGCCTCCACAAGCGATGTCGCTTCCCGGTGTTGCCGCAATAACCGATGGCAATCGGCACGTACTTAGCATAGCCACATGTGCATGGCACCTTGCGGCACTACTTGCATGCAGACTAGCCATTCCGTTGCCAAAAACCATCATCCACCACGAGCGAGGCCGGACACAACTCATAACAATCGATGGCAATTGGCACCTACTTAGATTAGCCCCATGCACATGACACTTTGCGGTGCTACATGCATGAGGCCTCGCCGTTCCGTTGCCAAAAACCATCAGCCGCCACGAGCGATGTCACCTCCCGATGTTGCCCACAGCAACCGATGGCAATCAAAACTTACTGAGTTTAGGCTCATGTTTGCGGCGCTACTTGATCAAGGCCTCACCATTCCGTTGCCAAAAGCCATCAGTTGGCACGAGCTATGTTGCCTCCCGATGTTGCCCGCAAGAACCGATGGCAATCGGAACCTACTGAGTTTAGCCCATATGCGCACATAACCTTGCGCCGCTACTTGCACGAGGCCTCGCCGTTCCGTTGCCAAAAGCCATCAGATGCCACGAGCAATGCCAGATACAACTCACAACAACTGAAGGCAATCAACACGTACTTAGCTTAGCCCCATGCGTACAGCACCTTGCGGCGCTACTTGCACGGGCCTCGCCATTCCGTTTCCTAAAGCCATCAGTCGCCACGAGTGATGTTGCCTCCCGATGTTGCCTGCAACAACCGATGGCAATCGGCACGTACTTAGCTTAGCCACATGCGCATGGCACCTTGCGGCGCTACTTGCACGAGGACTAGCCGTTCTGTTGCCAAAAGCCATCAGCCGCCACGAGCGATGCCAGGCACAACTCATAACAACTGATAGCAATCGGCACGTACTTAGCTTAGCCCCATGCGCATGACACCTTGCGGTGCTACTTGCACGAGGCCTTGCCGTTCCGTTACCAAAAAGCCATCAGCCGCCGCGAGCGATGTCACCTCCCGATGTTGCCCGCAAGAACCAATGGCAATCAGCACGTACTTAGCTTAGCCGTATGCGCACGGCACCTTGCGGCGCTACTTGCACAAGGCCTCGCTGTTCCGTTGCTAAAAGCCATCGGCTGCCACAAGCGATGCCAGATACAACTCATAACACCCGATGGCAATCGGCACGTACTTAGCTTAGCCCCATGCGTACGGCACCTTACGGCGCTACTTGCATATGGCCTCGCCTTTCCGTTGCCAAAAGCCATCAGACGCCACGAGCAATGTCGCCTCCCGATGTTGCCCACAACAACCGAAGGCAATCGGAACGTACTGAGTTTAGCTACATGCGCACGGCTCCTTGCGGCGCTACTTGCACGAGGCCTCGCCATTCCGTTGCCAAAAGCCATCAGACTCCACGAGCAATGTCGCCTACTGATGTTGCCCGCAACAACCGACGGCAATCGGCACGTATATATCTTAGCCCCATGCGTATGGCACCTTGCGGCGCTACTTGCACGAGGCCTCGCTATTCCGTTGCCAAAAACCATTAGCCGCCACGAGCGATGTCGCCTCCCGATGTTGCCCGCAACAACCGATGGCAATCGGTACGTACTTAGCATAGCCATATGCACATGGCACCTTGCGGCGCTACTTGCACGAGGACTAGCCGTTCCGTTGCCAAAAGCTACCAGCCGCCACGAGCGATGCCAGACACAACTCATAACAACCGATGGCAATCGGCAGGTACTTAGATTAGCCCCATGCGCATGACACCTTGCGGTGCTAGTTGCACGAGGCCTCGCCGTTCTGTTGCCAAAAACCATCTGCCGCCACGAGCGATGTCTCTTCCCGATGTTGCCCACATCAACCGATGGCAATCGAAACGTACTGGGTTTAGCCTCATGTTTGCGGCGCTACTTGAACGAGGCCTCACCATTCCGTTGCCAAAAGCCATCAGCCGCCACGAGCTATGTTACCTCTCGATGTTGCCCGAAAGAACCGATGGCAATCGGAACGTACTGAGTTTAGCCCATATGCGCACGTCACCTTGCTCCGCTACTTGCACGAGGCCTCGCCGTTCCATTGCCAAAAGCCATCAGACGCCACGAGCGATGCCAGATACAACTCACAATAACTTAAGGCAATCGGCACGTACTTAGCTTAGCCCCATGCGTACGGCACCTTGCGGCGCTACTTGCACGAGGCCTCGCCATTCCGTTTCCTAAAGCCATCAGTCGCCACGAGTGATGTTGCCTCCCGATGTTGCCTGCAACAACCGATGGCAATCGGCACGTACTTAGCTTAGCCACATGCGCATGGTACCTTGCGGCGCTACTTGCACGAGGACTAGCCGTTCTGCTGCCAAAAGCCTTCAGCCGCCACGAGCGATGCCAGACACAACTCGTAACAACTGATGGCAATCAGCACGTACTTAGCTTAGCCCCATGCACATGACACCTTGCGGTGCTACTTCCATGAGGCCTTGCCGTTCCGTTACCAAAAAGCCATCAGTCGCCACGAGCGATGTCGCCTCTCGATGTTGCCCGCAAGTACCGATGGCAATCGGCACGTACTTAGCTTAGCCGTAAGCGCACGGCACCTTGCGGTGCTACTTGCACAAGGCCTCGCCTTTCTGTTGCTAAAAGCCATCGGCTGCCACAAGCGATGCCAGATACAACTCACAACACCCGTTGGCAATCGGCACGTACTTAGCTTAGCCCCATGCATACGGCACCTTACGGTGCTACTTGCACGAGGCCTCGCCGTTCCGTTGCCAAAAGCTATCATACGCCACGAGCAATGTCGCCTCCCGATGTTGCCCAAAACAACCGAAGGCAATCGGAACGTACTGAGTTTAGCTACATGCGCACGGCTCCTTGCGGCGCTACTTGCACGAGGCCTCGCCATTCCGTTGCCAAAAGCCATCAGACTCAACGAGCAATGTCGCCTCCTGATGTTGCCCGCAACAACCGATGGCAATCGGCATGTACATATCTTAGCCCCATGCATACGGCACCTTGCGGCGCTACTTGCACGAGGCCTCGCCGTTCCGTTGCCAAAAACCATTAGCCGCCACGAGCGATGCAAGATACAGCTCACAACAACTGAAGGCAATCGGCACGTACTTAGCTTAGCCCCATGCGTACGGCACCTTGTGGTGCTACTTACACAAGGCCTCGCCATTCCGTTTCCAAAAGCCCTCAGCCTCCACGAGCTATGTTGCCTCCCGATGTTGCCCGCAATAACCGATGGAAATCGGCACGTACTTAGCTTAGCCACATGTGCATGGCACCTTGCGGCGCTACTTGCATGCGGACTAGCCGTTCCGTTGCCAAAAACCATCAGCCGCCACGAGCTAAGCCGGACACAACTCATAACAATATATGGTAATCGGCACCTACTTAGATTAGCCCTATGCGCATGACACTTTGCGGTTCTACTTGCATGAGGCCTCGCCGTTCCATTGCCAAAAACCACCAGCCGCCACGAGCGATGTCTCCTCCCAAAGTTGCCCACAACAACTGATGGCAATCGAAACATACTGGGTTTAGCCTCATGTTTGCGGCGCTACTTGAACGAGGCCTCACCATTCCGTTGCCAAAAGCCATCAGCAGCCACGAGCTATGTTGCCTCTCGATGTTGCCCGAAAGAACCGATGGCAATCGGAACGTACTGAGTTTAGCCCATATGCGCATGTCACCTTGCTCCGCTACTTGCACGAGGCCTCGCTGTTCCATTGCCAAAAGCCATCAGACGCCACGAGCGATGCCAGATACAACTCACAACAACTGAAGGCAATCGGCACGTACTTAGCTTAGCCCCATGCGTACGGCACCTTGCGGCGCTACTTGCACGAGGCCTCGCCATTCCGTTTCCTAAAGCCATCAGTCGCCACGAGTGATGTTGCCTCCCGATGTTGCCTGCAACAACCGATGGCAATCGGCACGTACTTAGCTTAGCCACATGCGCATGGCACCTTGCAGCGCTACTTGCACGAGGACTAGCCGTTCTGCTGCCAAAAGCCTTCAGCCGCCACGAGCGATGCCAGACACAACTCATAACAACTGATGGCAATCGGCGCGTACTTCGCTTAGCCCCATGCGTACAGCACCTTGCGGCGCTACTTGCACGAGGCCTTGCCATTCCGTTGCCAAAAGCCATCAGACTCCACGAGCAACGTCGCCTCCTGATGTTGCCCGCAACAACCGATGGCAATCGGCATGTACATATCTTAGCCCCATGCGTACGGCACCTTGCGGCGCTACTTGCACGAGGCCTCGCTGTTCCGTTGCCAAAAACCATTAGCCGCCACGAGCGATGTCGCCTCCCGATGTTGCCCGCAACAACCGATGGCAATCGGTACGTACTTAGCTTAGCCACATGCACATGGCACCTTGCGGCGCTACTTGCACGAGGACTAGCCGTTCCGTTGCCAAAAGCCATCATCCGCCACGAGCGATGCCAGACACAACTCATAACAACTGATGGCAATCGGCACGTACTTAGCTTAGCCCCATGCGCATGACAACTTGCAGTGCTAGTTGCACGAGGCCTCGCCGTTCTGTTGCCAAAAACCATCGGCCGCCACAAGCAATGTCTCTTCCCGATGTTGCCTACAGCAACCGATGGCAATCGAAACGTACTGAGTTTAGCCTCATGTTTGCGGCGCTACTTGCACGAGGCCTCGCCATTCCATTGCCAAAAGCCATCAGCCTCCACGAGCTATGTTGCCTCTCGATGTTGCCCGCAATAACCGATGGCAATCGGCACGTACTTAGCTTAGCCACATGCGCATGGCACCTTGCGGCGCTACCTGCATGCAGACTAGCCGTTTCGTTGCCAAAAACCATCAGCCGCCACGAGCGATGTCTCCTACCGATGTTGCCTACAGCAACCGATGGCAATCGAAATGTACTGTGTTTAGCCTCATGTTTGCGGCGCTACTTGCACGAGGCCTCACCATTCCGTTGCCAAAAGCCATCAGCCACCACGAGCTATGTTACCTCCCGATGTTGCCCACAAGTACCGATGGCAATCGGAACGTACTGAGTTTAGCCCCATGCGCACGTCAACTTGCACCGCTACTTGCACGAGGCCTCGCCGTTCCGTTGCCAAAAGTGATCAGCCGCCATGAGCGATATCTCCTCCATATGTTGCCCACAGCAACCGATGGCAATCAAAACGTACTGAGTTTAGCCTCATGTTTGCGGCGCTACATGAATGAGGCCTCACCATTCCATTGCCAAAAGCCAACAGCCGCCACGAGCTATGTTGCCTCTCGATGTTGCCCGCAAGAACCGATGGCAATCGGAATGTACTGATTTTAGCCCATATGCTCACGTCACCTTGCGCCGCTACTTGCACGAGGCCTCGCCGTTCCGTTGCCAAAAGCCATCAGATGCCACGAGCGATGCAAGATACAACTCACAACAACTGAAGGCAATCGGCATGTACTTAGCTTTGCCCCATGCGTACGGCACCTTGTGGCGCTACTTACACAAGGCCTCGCCATTCCCTTTCCAAAAGCCATCAGCCTCCACGAGCTATGTTGCCTCCCGATGTTGCCCGCAATAACCGATGGAAATCGGCACGTACTTAGCTTAGCCACATGCGCATGGCACCTTGCGGCGCTACTTGCATGCGGACTAGCCATTCCGTTGCCAAAAACCATCAGCCGCCACGAGCTAAGCCGGACACAACTCATAACAATATATGGTAATCGGCACCTACTTAGATTAGCCCTATGCGCATGACACTTTGCGGTGCTACTTGCATGAGGCCTCGCCGTTCCGTTGCCAAAAACCATCAGCCGCCACGAGCGATGTCTCCTCCCAAAGTTGCCCACAACAACCGATGGCAATCGAAACGTACTGGGTTTAGCCTCATGTTTGCGGCGCTACTTGAACGAGGCCTCACCATTCCGATGCCAAAAGCCATCAGCCGCCACGACCTATGTTGTCTCTCGATGTTGCCCGAAAGAACCGATGGCAATCGGAACGTACTGAGTTTAGCCCATATGCGCACGTCACCTTGCTCCACTACTTGCACGAGGCCTCGCCGTTCCATTGCCAAAAGCCATCAGACGCCACGAGCGATGCCAGATACAACTCACAACAACTGAAGACAATCGGCACGTACTTAGCTTAGCCCCATGCGTACGGCACCTTGCGGCGCTACTTGCACGAGGCCTCGCCATTCCGTTTCCTAAAGCCATTAGTCGCCACGAGTGATGTTGCCTCCCGATGTTGCCTGCAACAACCGATGGCAATCGGCACGTACTTAGCTTAGCCACATGCACATGGCACCTTGCAGCGCTACTTGCACAAGGACTAGCCGTTCTGCTGCCAAAAGCCTTCATCCGCCACGAGCGATGCCAGACACAACTCATAACAACTGATGGCAATCAGCACGTACTTAGCTTAGCCACATGCGCATGGCACCTTGCAGCGCTACATGCACGAGGACTAGCCGTTCTGCTGCCAAAAGCCTTCAGCCGCCACGAGCGATGCCAGACACAACTCATAACAACTGATGGCAATCGGCACGTACTTAGCCTAGCCCCATGCACATGACACCTTGCGGTGCTACTTGCACGAGGCCTTGCCGTTCCGTTAACAAAAAGCCATCAGTCGCCACGAGCGATGTCGCCTCTCGATGTTGCCCGCAAGTACCGATGGCAATCGGCACGTACTTAGCTTAGCCGTAAGCGCACGGCACCTTGCGGCGCTACTTGCACAAGGCCTCGCCTTTCCGTTGCTAAAAGCCATCGGCTGCCACGAGCGATGCCAGATACAACTCACAACACCCGATGGCAATCGGCACGTACTTAGCTTATCACCATGCGTACGGCACCTTACGGCGCTACTTGCATGAGGCCTCGCCGTTCCGTTGCCAAAAGCTATCATACGCCACGAGCAATGTCGCCTCCCGATGTTGCCCACAACAACCGAAGGCAATCGGAATGTACTGAGTTTAGCTACATGCGCACGGCTCCTTGCAGCGCTACTTGCACGAGGCCTCGCCATTCCGTTGCCAAAAGCCATCAGACTCCACGAGCAATGTCGCCTCCTGATGTTTCCCGCAACAACCGATGGCAATCGGCATGTACATATCTTAGCCCCATGCGTACGGCACCTTGCGGCGCTACTTGCATGAGGCCTCGCCGTTCCGTTGCCAAAAACCATTAGCCGCCACGAGCGATGTCACCTCCCGATGTTGCCCGCAACAACCGATGGCAATCGGTACGTACTTAGCTTAGCCACATGCACATGGCACCTTGCGGCGCTACTTGCACGAGGACTAGCCGTTCCGTTGCCAAAAGCCATCATCCGCCACTAGCGATGCCAGACACAACTCATAACAACCGATGGCAATCGGCACGTACTTAGCTTAGCCCCATGCGCATGACACCTTGCGGTGCTAGTTGCACGAGGCCTCGCCGTTCTGTTGCCAAAAACCATCTGCCGCCACGAGCAATGTCTCTTCCCGATGTTGCCCACAGCAACCGATGGCAATCGAAACGTACTGAGTTTAGCCTCATGTTTGCGGCGCTACTTGCACGAGGCCTCGCCATTCCATTGCCAAAAGCCATCAGCCTCTACGAGGTATGTTGCCTCTCGATGTTGCCCGCAATAACCGATGGCAATCGGCACGTACTCAGCTTAGCCACATGCGCATGGCACCTTGCGGCGCTACCTGCTTGCGGACTAGCCGTTCCGTTGCCAAAAACCATCAGCCGCCATGAGCGATGCCGGACACAACTCATAACAATCGATGGCAATCGACACCTACTTAGATTAGCCCCATGCGCATAACACTTTGCGGTGCTACTTGTATGAGGCCTCGCCGTTCCGTTGCCAAAAACCATCAGCCGCCACGAGCGATGTCTCCTACCGATGTTGCCCACAGCAACCGATGGCAATCGAAACGTACTGAGTTTAGCCTCATGTTTGCGGCGCTACTTGCACGAGGCCTCACCATTCCGTTGCCAAAAGCCATCAGCCACCACGAGCTATGTTGCCTCCCGATGTTGCCCGCAAGAATCTATGGCAATCGGAACGTACTGAGTTTAGCCCCATGCGCACGTCACCTTGCGCCACTACTTGCCCGAGGCCTCGCCGTTCTGTTGCCAAAAGCGATCAGCCGCCATGAGCGATGTCTCCTCCCGATGTTGCCCACAGCAACCGATGGCAATCGAAACGTACTGAGTTTAGCCTCATGTTTGCGGCGCTACTTGCACGAGGCCTTACCATTCCGTTGCCAAAAGCCATCAGCCACCACGAGCTATGTTGCCTCCTGATGTTGCCCGCAAGAACCGATGGCAATCGGAACGTACTGAGTTTAGCCCTATGCGCACGTCACCTTGCGCCGCTACTTGCATGAGGCCTCGCCGTTCCGTTGCCAAAAGCGATCAGCCGCCATGAGCGATGTCTCCTCCCGATGTTGCCCACAGCAACCGATGGCAATTGAAACGTACTGAGTTTAGCCTCATGTTTGCGGCGCTACTTGAATGAGGCCTCACCATTCCATTGCCAAAAGCCAACAGCCGCCACGAGCTATGTTGCCTCTCGATGTTGCCCGCAAGAACCAATGGCAATCGGAATGTACTGATTTTAGCCCATATCACATGGAAGGGCATGGCCATGGCACGGTGTCGGATGTGACAAGACATGGCCATGGTATGATGCAGGACATGACGGGACATGGTAGGGCGTGGTCGTACGTGGCCATGGCCTAACGTTGGACGTGGCAAGACATGGCCATGGCAGGACGCAGGACATGGCAGGACGTTGAACATGGCAGTGCGTGGCCATGGCACGGTGTCGAACGTCTCAGGACATGGCAGAACACAAGACATGGCAGGGCATGGCCATGGCACAACGTCGGACGTGGCAGGACATGTCTATGACATGTCGCAGGACTTGACAGGACATGGTAGGGAATGGTCGTTCGTGGCCATGGCCCGACGTCAGACGTGGCAGGATATGGCAACGGCATGACGCAGGACATAGAAGGACATGGCAGGATGCAAGACATGGCAGGGCATGGCCATGGCACGGTGTCGGACGTGGCAGGACATGGCCGTGGCATGATGCAGGACATGGCCATGGCACTACGCAGGATATGACAGGACATGGCAGGGCATGGTCGTACCTGGCAATGGCGGGTCGTCGGACGTGGCAGGACATGGCCATGGAAGGACGCATGATATTGTAAGACATGGCAAGACACAGGACATGGTAGGACGTAGGACATGGCAGGGCGTGGCCATGGCATGACATCGGACGTGGCAGGACATGGCCATGGCAGGACGCAGGACATGACTGGACGCAGGACATGGCAAGGCATGGCCATAGCATGGCGTCGGACGTGGCAGGATACGGCCATGGCACTACGCAGGACATGACAGGACATGGCAGGGCGTGGTCGTACGTGGCAATGGCGGGACGTCGGACGTGGCAGGACATGGCCATGGCAGGACGCATGACATTGTAAGACATGGCAGGACACAGGACATGGTAGGATGTAGGACATGGCAGGGCGTGGCCATGGCACGACGTCGGACGTGGCAGGACATGGCAATGGCAGGACGGAGGACATGACTGGACTCAGGACATGGTAGGACGTTGAACATGGCAGGGCATGGCCATGGCACGGCGTCAGATGTCGCATGACATGGCAGGACGCAGGACATGGCAAGGCGTGGCCATGGCACATCGTCCGACGTGGCAGGACATGGCCATGGCAGGACGCAGGGTATGGCAGGACGCAGGACATGGATGGACGCAGGACATGGCACGACGTCAGACGTGGAAGGACATTGCCATGGCATGATGTAGGACATGATGGGACATGGTAGGGCGTGGTCGTATGTGGTCATGGCCCGACGTCGGACGTGGCAGGACATGGCCACGGCAGGACGCAAGACATGGCAAGGCATGGCCATGGCACAGTGTCGGACGTGGCAGGACATGGCCATGGCACGACGCAGGACATGACAGGACATGGCAGGGAATGGTCGTACATGGCCATGGCCCGACGTCAGACGTGGCAGGATATGACCACGGTAGGACGCAGGACATGGAAGGACACAGGACATGGCAGGGCATGGCCATGGCACGGTGTCGGACGTGGCAGGACATGGCCATGGCATGATGCAAGACATGACGGGGCATGGCAGGGCGTGGTCGTACATGGCCATGGCCTGAAGTTAGACGTGGCAAGACATGGCCATGGCAGGACGTAGGACATGGCAGGACGCAGGACATGGCAGGGCGTGGCCATGGCACGACATTAGACGTGGCAGGACATGGCCATGGCATGATGCAGAACATGATGGGATATGGCATGGTGTGGTCGTACGTGGCCATGGCCTGACGTCGGACGTGGCAGGACATGACGGAACATGGCAGGATGCAGGACATGGCACAACGCAGGACATGGTAGGACATGGCAGGCGTGGCCATGGCACGACATCAGACGTGGCAGGACATGGCCATGGCATGATGCACGACATAATGGGATATGGAATGGTGTGGTCGTACGTGGCCATGGCCTGACGTCGGACGTGGCAGGACATGACAGAACATGGCAGGGAATGGTCGTACATGGCAGGACATGGCCAGGGTAGGATGCAGGGTATGTTAGGACGCAGGACATGGATGGACGCAGGACATGGCACGGCGTCGGACGTGGAAGGACATTGCCATGGCATGATGTAGGACATGATGGGACATGGTAGGGCGTGGTCGTATGTGGCCATGGCCCGACGTCGGACGTGGCAGGACATGGCCACGGCAGGACGCAAGACATGGCAAGGCATGGCCATGGCACAGTGTCGGACGTGGCAGGACATGGCCATGGCATGACGCAGGACATGACAGGACATAGCAGGGAATGGTCGTACATGGCCATGTCCTGACGTCAGACGTGGCAGGATATGACCACTGCAGGACGCAGGACATGGAAGGACGCAGGACATGGCATGGCATGGCCATGGCACGGTGTCGGACGTGGCAGGACATGGCCACGGCAGGACGCAGGACATGGCAGGGCATGGCCATGGCACGACGCAGGACATGACATGACATAGTCGTACGTGGCCATGGCCCGACGTCAGACGTGGTAGGATATGGCCACAGCAGGACGCAGGACATGGCAGGACATGGCAGGGCGTGACCATGGCACGGCGTCGGACGTGGCAGGACATGGCCATGGCACTACGCAGGACATGACAAGACATGGCAGGGCGTGGTCGTACGTGGCAATGGCGGGACGTCGGATGTGGCAGGACATGGCCATGGCAGGACGCATGACATTGTAAGACATGGCAGGACACAAGACATGGTAGGACGTAGGACATGGCAGTGCGTGGCCATGGCACGACGTCGGACGTGGTAGGACATGGCCATGGCAGGACGCATGACATGACTGGACTCAAGACTTGGTAGGACGTTGAACGTGGCAGAGCGTGGCCATGGCACGACGTCAGACATCGCATGACATGGCAGGACGCAGGACATGGAAGGACGTAGGACATGGTAGGGCATGGCCATGGCACGGTGTCGGACGTGGCAGGACATGGCCATGGCATGATGCAAGACATGACGGGGCATGGCAGGGCGTGGTCATACGTGGCCATGGCCTAAAGTTGGACGTGGCAAGACATGGCCATGGCAGGACGCAGGACATGGCAGGGCGTGGCCATGGCACGACATTAGACGTGGCAGGACATGGCCATGGCATGATGCAGAACATGATGGGATATGGCATGGTGTGGTCGTACGTGGCCATGGCCTGACATCGGACGTGGCAGGACATGACGGAACATGGCAGGATGCAGGACATGGCACAACGTAGGACATGGCAGGACATGGCAGGCGTGGCCATGGCACGACATCAGACGTGGCAGGACATGGCCATGGCATGATGCAGGACATGATGGGATATGGAATGGTGTGGTCGTACGTGGCCATGGCCTGACGTCGGACGTGGCAGGACATGACAGAACATGGCAGGGAATGGTCGTACATGGCAGGACATGGCCAGGGCAGGACACAGGGTATGTTAGGACGCAGGACATGGCACGGCGTCGGACGTGGAAGGACATTCCCATGGCATGATGTAGGACATGATGTGACATGGTAGGGCGTGGTCGTATGTGGCCATGGCCCGACATCGGACGTGGCAGGACATGGCCACGGCAGGACGCAGGACATGGCAGGGCATGGCCATGGCACAGTGTCGGACGTGACAGGACATGGCCATGGCATGATGCAGGACATGACAGGACATGGCAGGGAATGGTCGTACATGGCCATGTCCCGACGTCAGACGTGGCAGGATATGACCACTGCAGGACGCAGGACATGGAAGGACGCAGGACATGGCATGGCATGGCCATGGCACGGTGTCGGACGTGGCAGGACATGGCCACGGCAGTACGTAGGACATGGCAGGGCATGGCCATGGCACGACGCAGGACATGACATGACATGGTCGTACGTGGCCATGGCCCGACGTCAGACGTGGTAGGATATGGCCACGGCAGGACGCAGGACATGGCAGGACATGGCAGGGCGTGACCATGGCACAGCGGCGGACGTGGCAGGACATGGCCATGGCACTATGCAGGACATGACAAGACATGGCAGGGCGTGGTCGTACGTGGCAATGGCGGGACGTCGGACGTGGCAGGACATGGCCATGGCAGGACGCATGACATTGTAAGACATGGCAGGACACAAGACATGGTAGGACGTAGGACATGGCAGTGCGTGGCCATGGCACGACGTCGGACGTGGCAGGACATGGCCATGGCAGGACGCAGGACATGACTGGACTCAGGACATGGTAGGACGTTGAACATGGCAGGGCGTGGCCATGGCACGGCGTCAGACGTCGCATGACATGGCAGGACGCAGGACATGGCAAGGTGTGGCCATGGCACAGTGTCGGACGTGGCAGGACATGGCCATGGCAGGACGCAGGGTATGGCAGGACGCAGGACATGGATGGACGCAGGACATGGCACGACGTCAGACGTGGAAGGACATTGCCATGGCATGATGTAGGACATGATGGGACATGGTAGGGCGTGGTCGTATGTGGTCATGGCCCGACGTCGGACGTGGCAGGACATGGCCACGGCAGGACGCAAGACATGGCAAGGCATGGCCATGGCACAGTGTCGGACGTGGCAGGACATGGCCATGGCACGACGCAGGACATGACAGGACATGGCAGGGAATGGTCGTACATGGCCATGGCCCGACGTCAGACGTGGCAGGATATGACCACGGTAGGACGCAGGACATGGAAGGACACAGGACATGGCAGGGCATGGCCATGGCACGGTGTCGGACGTGGCAGGACATGGCCATGGCATGATGCAAGACATGACGGGGCATGGCAGGGCGTGGTCGTACATGGCCATGGCCTGAAGTTGGACGTGGCAAGACATGGCCATGGCAGGACGCAGGACATGGCAGGACGCAGGACATGGCAGGGCGTGGCCATGGCACGACATTAGACGTGGCAGGACATGGCCATGGCATGATGCAGAACATGATGGGATATGGCATGGTGTGGTCGTACGTGGCCATGGCCTGACGTCGGACGTGGCAGGACATGACGGAACATGGCAGGATGCAGGACATGGCACAACGCAGGACATGGTAGGACATGGCAGGCGTGGCCATGGCACGACATCAGACGTGGCAGGACATGGCCATGGCATGATGCACGACATAATGGGATATGGAATGGTGTGGTCGTACGTGGCCATGGCCTGACGTCGGACGTGGCAGGACATGACAGAACATGGCAGGGAATGGTCGTACATGGCAGGACATGGCCAGGGCAGGACGCAGGGTATGTTAGGACGCAGGACATGGATGGACGCAGGACATGGCACGGCGTCGGACGTGGAAGGACATTGCCATGGCATGATGTAGGACATGATGGGACATGGTAGGGCGTGGTCGTATGTGGCCATGGCCCGACGTCGGACGTGGCAGGACATGGCCACGGCAGGACGCAGGACATGGCAGGGCATGGCCATGGCACAGTGTCGGACGTGGCAGGACATGGCCATGGCATGACGCAGGACATGACAGGACATAGCAGGGAATGGTCGTACATGGCCATGTCCCGACGTCAGACGTGGCAGGATATGACCACTGCAGGACGCAGGACATGGAAGGACGCAGGACATGGCATGGCATGGCCATGGCACGGTGTCGGACGTGGCAGGACATGGCCACGGCAGGACGCAGGACATGGCAGGGCATGGCCATGGCACGACGCAGGACATGACATGACATAGTCGTACGTGGCCATGGCCCGACGTCAGACGTGGTAGGATATGGCCACGGCAGGACGCAGGACATGGCAGGACATGGCAGGGCGTGACCATGGCACGGCGTCGGACGTGGCAGGACATGGCCATGGCACTACGCAGGACATGACAAGACATGGCAGGGCGTGGTCGTACGTGGCAATGGCGGGACGTCGGACGTGGCAGGACATGGCCATGGCAGGACGCATGACATTGTAAGACATGGCAGGACACAAGACATGGTAGGACGTAGGACATGGCAGTGCGTGGCCATGGCACGACGTCGGACGTGGTAGGACATGGCCATGGCAGGACGCATGACATGACTGGACTCAAGACTTGGTAGGACGTTGAACATGGCAGAGCGTGGCCATGGCACGACGTCAGACATCGCATGACATGGCAGGACGCAGGACATGGAAGGACGTAGGACATGGTAGGGCATGGCCATGGCACGGTGTCGGACGTGGCAGGACATGGCCATGGCATGATGCAAGACATGACGGGGCATGGCAGGGCGTGGTCATACGTGGCCATGGCCTAAAGTTGGACGTGGCAAGACATGGCCATGGCAGGACGCAGGACATGGCAGGGCGTGGCCATGGCACGACATTAGACGTGGCAGGACATGGCCATGGCATGATGCAGAACATGATGGGATATGGCATGGTGTGGTCGTACGTGGCCATGGCCTGACATCGGACGTGGCAGGACATGACGGAACATGGCAGGATGCAGGACATGGCACAACGTAGGACATGGCAGGACATGGCAGGCGTGGCCATGGCACGACATCAGACGTGGCAGGACATGGCCATGGCATGATGCAGGACATGATGGGATATGGAATGGTGTGGTCGTACGTGGCCATGGCCTGACGTCGGACGTGGCAGGACATGACAGAACATGGCAGGGAATGGTCGTACATGGCAGGACATGGCCAGGGCAGGACACAGGGTATGTTAGGACGCAGGACATGGCACGGCGTCGGACGTGGAAGGACATTCCCATGGCATGATGTAGGACATGATGTGACATGGTAGGGCGTGGTCGTATGTGGCCATGGCCCGACGTCGGACGTGGCAGGACATGGCCACGGCAGGACGCAGGACATGGCAGGGCATGGCCATGGCACAGTGTCGGACGTGACAGGACATGGCCATGGCATGACGCAGGACATGACAGGACATGGCAGGGAATGGTCGTACATGGCCATGTCCCGACGTCAGACGTGGCAGGATATGACCACTGCAGGACGCAGGACATGGAAGGACGCAGGACATGGCATGGCATGGCCATGGCACGGTGTCGGACGTGGCAGGACATGGCCACGGCAGTACGCAGGACATGGCAGGGCATGGCCATGGCACGACGCAGGACATGACATGACATGGTCGTACGTGGCCATGGCCCGACGTCAGACGTGGTAGGATATGGCCACGGCAGGACGCAGGACATGGCAGGACATGGCAGGGCGTGACCATGGCACGGCGTCGGACGTGGCAGGACATGGCCATGGCACTATGCAGGACATGACAAGACATGGCAGGGCGTGGTCGTACGTGGCAATGGCGGGACGTCGGACGTGGTAGGACATGGCCATGGCAGGACGCATGACATTGTAAGACATGGCAGGACACAAGATATGGTAGGACGTAGGACATGGCAGTGCGTGGCCATGGCACGACGTCGGACGTGGCAGGACATGGCCATGGCAGGACGCAGGACATGACTGGACTCAGGACTTGGTAGGACGTTGAACATGGCAGGGCCTGGCCATGGCACGGCGTCAGACATTGCATGACATGGCAGGACGCAGGACATGGCAAGGCGTGGCCATGGCACAGCGTCGGACGTGGCAAGACATGGCCATGGCAGGACGCAGGGTATGTTAGGACGCAGGACATGGATGGACGCAGGACATGGCACGGCATCGGACGTGGAAGGACATTGCCATGGCATGATGTAGGACATGATGGGACATGGTAGGGCGTGGTCGTTTGTGGCCATGGCCCGACGTCGGACGTGGCAGGACATGGCCACGGCAGGACGCAGGACATGGCAGGGCATGGCCATGGCACAGTGTCGGACGTGACAGGACATGGCCATGGCATGACGCAGGACATGACAGGACATGGCAGGGAATGGTCGTACATGGCCATGTCCCGACGTCAGACGTGGCAGGATATGACCACTGCAGGACGCAGGACATGGAAGGACGCAGGACATGGCATGGCATGGCCATGGCACGGTGTCAGACGTGGCAGGACATGGCCACGACAGGACGCAGGACATGGCAGGACATGGCCATGGTACGACGCAGGACATGACATGACATGGTCGTACGTGGCCATGGCCCGACGTCAGACGTGGTAGGATATGGCCACGGCAGGACGCAGGACATGGCAGGTCATGGCAGGGCGTGACCATGGCACGGCGTCGGACGTGGCAGGACATGGCCATGGCACTACGCAGGACATGACAAGACATGGCAGGGCGTGGTCGTACGTGGCAATGGCGGGACGTCGGACATGGTAGGACATGGCCATGGCAGGACGCATGACATTGTAAGACATGGCAGGACACAAGACATGGTAGGACGTAGGACATGGCAGTGCGTGGCCATGGCACGACGTCGGACGTGGCAGGACATGGCCATGGCAGGACGCAGGACATGACTGGACTCAGGACTTGGTAGGACGTTGAACATGGCAGGGCGTGGCCATGGCACGGCGTCAGACATTGCATGACATGGCAGGATGCAGGACATGGCAAGGCGTGGCCATGGCACAGCGTCGGACGTGGCAAGACATGGCCATGGCAGGACGCAAGGCATGGCAGGACGCAGGACATAGATGGACACAGGACATGGCACGGCGTCAGACGTGGAAGGACATTGCCATGGCATGATGTAGGACATGATGGGACATGGTAGGGCGTGGTCGTATGTGGCCATGGCCCGACGTCGGACGTGGCAGGACATGGCCACGGCAGGACGCAGGACATGGCAGGGCATGGCCATGGCACAATGTCGGATGTGGCAGGACATGGCCATGGCACGACGCAAGACATGACAGAACATGGCAGGGAATGGTCGTACGTGGCCATGGCCCGACGTCAGACGTGGCAGGATATGGCCATTGCAGGGCGTAGGACATGGTAGAACGAAGGATATGGCAGGACGCAGGACATGGCAGGGCATGGACATGGCACGGGGTCGAACATGGAAGGACATGGCCATGGCATGATGTAGGACATGATGGGATATGGAAGGGCGTGGTCGTACGTGGCCTTGGCCCGACGTCGGACATGGCAGGACATGGCCACGGCAGGACGCAGGACATGGCAAGGCATGGCCATGGCACAGCGTCGGACGTGGCAGGACATGGCAATGGCACGACTCAGGACATGACAGAACATGGCAGGGAATGGTCGTACGTGGCCATGGCCCGACGTCAGACGTGGCAGGATATGGCCATGGCAAGACGCAGGACATGGTAGGAGGAAGGACATGGCAGGACGCAGGACATGGCAGGGCATGGCCATGGCACGATGTCGGACGTGGCAGGACATGGCCATGGCATGATGCAGGACATGACGGGACATGGTGGGGTGTGCTCGTACGTGGCCATTGTCTGACGTTGGACGTGGCAAGACATGGCCATGGCAGGACGCAGGACATGGTAGGACCCAGGACATGGTAGGGCATGGCCATGGCACGACGTCGGACGTGGTAGGACATGGCCATGGCAGGACACAGAACATGGCAGGACATGGAAGGGCATGGCCATGGCACGGTGTCAGATGTGGCAAGACATGGCCATGGCATGATGCAGGACATGACGGGACATGGCAGGGCATGGTCGTACGTGGCCATGGCCTAACGTTGGACGTGGCAAGACATGGCCATGGCAGGATGTAGGACATGGCAGGACGTTGAACATGGAAGGGCGTGGCCATGGCACGGCGTCGAACGTCTCAGGACATGGCAGGGCATGGCCATGGCACAACGTCGGACGTGGCAGGACATGGCGATGGCACGTCGTAGGACATGACAGGACATGGCAGGGAATGGTCGTACGCGGCCATGGCCCGACGTCAGACGTGGCAGGATATTACAACGGCATGACGCAGGACATGGAAGGACATGGCAGGATGCAAGACATGGCAGGGCATGGCCATGGCACGGTGTCGGACGTGGCAGGACATGGCCATGGCATGATGCAGGACATGACGAGACATGGCAGGGCGTGGTCGTACGTGGCCATGGCCTGACGTTGGACGTGGCAAGACATGGCCATGGCAGGACGCAGGGCATGGCCATGGCATGGCGTCAGACATGGCAGGACATGGCCATGGCACGACGCAGGCCATGAAAGGACATGGCAGGGCGTGGTCGTATGTGGCCATGGCGGGACGTCGGACGTGGTAGGACCCTGCCATGGCAGGACGCATGATATGGCAAGACGCTGGACATGCCCATGGCAGGACGCAGGACATGGTAGGACGCAGGACATGGCAGGGCGTGGCCATGGCACGACGTCGGACGTGGCAGGACATGGCCATGGCAGGACGAAGGACATGGCTGGACTCAGGACATGGCAGGGCGTGGCCATGGCACGACGTCGGACATTGCAGGACATGGCAGGACGCAGGACATGGAAGGGCGTGGCCATGGCAAGGCATGGCAAGACATGGCAGGACGCAGGACATGGCGGGGCATGGCATGGCACGGTGTCGGACGTGGCAGGACATGGCCATGGCAGGACGCATGACATTGTAAGACATGGCAGGACACAGGACATGGTAGGACGTAGGACATGGCATGGCGTGGCCATGGCACGATGTCGGACATGGCAGGACATGGCCATGGCAGGACGCAGGACATGACTGGACTAAAGACATGGTAGGACGTTGAACATGGCAGGGCGTGGCTATGGCACGGCGTCAGACGTCGCATGACATGGCAGGACGCAGGACATGGCAAGGCGTGGCCATGGCACAGCGTCGGACGTGGCAGGACATGGCCATGGCAGGACGTAGGGTATGGCAGGACGCAGGACATGGATGGACGCAGGACATGGCACGGCGTCGGACGTGGAAGGACATTGCCATGGCATGATGCAGGACGCAGGACATGGCAAGGCATGGCCATAGCATGGCGTCAGACGTGGCAGGATATGGCCATGGCACTATGCAGGACATGACAGGACATGGCAGGGCGTGGTCGTACGTGGCAATGGCGGGACGTCGGACGTGGCAGGACATGGCCATGGCATGATGCAAGACATGACGGGACATGGCAGGGCGTGGTTGTACGTGGCCATGGCCTGAAGTCTGACGTGGCAAGACATGGCCATGGCAGGACGCTGGACATGGCAAGACATGGCAGGACGCAGGACATGCCCATGGCAGGATATAGGACATGCCCATGGCAGGACGCAGGACATGGCAAGGCGTGGCCATGGCACGGCGTCGGACGTGGCAGGACATGGCCATGGCAGGACGCAGGACATGGCAGGACTCAGGACATGGCAGGACATTGGACATGGCAGGGCATGGCCATGGCACGGCGTCGGACATCGTAGGACATGGCACGGCGCAGGACATGGCAGGGCGTGGCCATAGCACGGAGTCGGACGTGGCAGGACATGGCCATGGCCTGACGTAGGGTGTGGCAGGACGCAAGACATGGTAGGATGCAGGACATGGCAGGACGCAGGACATGGCACGGCGTCAAACATGGAAGGACATGGCCATGGCACTACGCAGGATATGACAGGACATGGCAGGGAGTGGTCGTACCTGGCAATGGCGGGACGTCGGACGTGGCAGGACATGGCCATGGCAGGACGCATGATATTGTAAGACATGGCAAGACACAGGACATGGCAGGACGCAGGACATGGTAGGAGGAAGGACATGGCAGGACGCAGGACATGGCAGGGCATGGCCATGGCACGGTGTCGGACGTGGCAGGACATGGCCATGGCATGATGCAGGACATGACGGGACATGGCAGGGCGTGCTCGTACGTGGCCATTGTCTGACGTTGGACATGGCAAGACATGGCCATGGCAGGACGCAGGACATGGTAGGGCATGGCCATGGCATGACGTCGGACATGGTAGGACATGGCCATGGCAGGACGCAGGACATGGCAGGATATGGAAGGGCATGGCCATGGCACGGTGTCGGATGTGGCAAGACATGGCCATGGCATGATGCAGGACATGACGGGACATGGCAGGGCGTAGTTGTACGTGGCCATGGCCTAATGTTGGACGTGGCAAGACATGGCGATGGCAGGATGCAGGACATGGCAAGACGTTAAACATGGCAGGGCGTGGCCATGGCACGGCGTCGAACATTGCCATGGCATGATGTAGGACATGATGGGACATGGTAGGGCGTGGTCGTGTGTGGCCATGGCCCGAGGTCGGACGTGGCAGGACATGGCCACGGCAGGACGCAGGACATGGCAGGGCATGGCCATGGCACAGTGTCGGACGTGGCAGGACATGGCCATGGCACGACGCAGGACATGACAGAACATGGCAGGGAATGGTCGTACGTGGCCATGGCCCGACGTCAGACGTGGCAGGATATGGCCATTGCAGGGCGTAGGACATGGTAGGACGAAGGACATGGCAGGACGCAGGACATGGCAATGGCACGACTCAGGACATGACAGAACATGGCAGGGAATGGTCGTACGTGGCCATGGCCCGACGTCAGACGTGGCAGGATATGGCCATGGCAAGACACAGGACATGGTAGGACGAAGGACATGGCGGGACGCAGGACATGGCAGGGCATGGCCATGGCACGGTGTCGGACGTGGCAGGACATGGCCATGGCATGATGCAGGACATGACGGGACATGGCAGGGTGTGCTCGTACGTGGCCATTGTCTGACGTTGGACGTGGCAAGACATGGCCATGGCAGGACGCAGGACATGGTAGGACCCAGGACATGGTAGGGCATGGCCATGGCACGACGTCGGACATGGTAGGACATGGCCATGGCAGGACGCAGGACATGGCAGGACATGGAAGGGCATGGCCATGGCACGGTGTCGGATGTGGCAAGACATGGCCATGGCATGATGCAGGACATGACCGGACATGGCAGGGCATGGTCGTATGTGGCCATGGCCTAACGTTGGACGTGGCAAGACATGGCCATGGTAGGATGTAGGACATGGCAGGATGTTGAACATGGCAGGGCGTGGCCATGGCACGACCTCGAACGTCTCAGGACATGGCAGGGCATGGCCATGGCACAACGTCGGACGTGGCAGGACATGGCCATGGCACGTCGTAGGACATGACAGGACATGGCAGGGAATGGACGTACGCGGCCATGGCCCGACGTCAGACGTGGCAGGATATTGCAACGGCATGATGTAGGACATGGAAGGACATGGCAGGATGCAAGACATGGCAGGGCATGGCCATGGCACTGTGTCGGACGTGGCAGGACATAGCCATGGCATGATGCAGGACATGACGAGACATGGCAGGGCGTGGTCGTACGTGGCCATGGCCTGACGTTGGACGTGGCAAGACATGGCCATGGCAGGACGCAGGGCATGGCCATGGCATGGCGTCAGACATGGCAGGACATGGCCATGGCACGACACAGGCCATGAAAGGACATGGCAGGGCATGGTCATACGTGGCAATGGCGGGACGTCGGACTTGGCAGGACATGGCCATGGCATGATGCAAGACATGACGGGACATGGCTGGGCGTGGTCGTACGTGGTCATGGCCTGAAGTCTGATGTGGCAAGACATGGCCATGGCAGGATGCAGGACATGGCAAGACATGGCAGGACGCAGGACATGCCCATTGCAGGATGTAGGACATGCCCATGGCAGGACGCAGGACATGGCAAGGCGTGGCCATGGCACGGCGTCGGACGTGGTAGGACATGGCCATGGCAGGACGCAGGACATGGCAGGACGTTGGACATGGCAGGGCGTGGCCATGGCACGGCGTCGGACGTCGCAGGACATGGCAGGACGCAGGATATGGCAGGGCGTGGCCATAGCACGGAGTCGGACGTGGCAGGACATGGCCATGGCAGGACGCAGGACATGACTGGACTCAGGACTTGGTAGGACATTGAATATGGCAGGGCGTGGCCATGGCACAGCGTCAGACATCGCATGACATGGCAGGACGCAGGACATGGCAAGGCGTGGCCATGGCACAGCATCGGACGTGGTAGGACATGGCCATGGCATGATGCTGGACATGATGGGATATGGCATGGTGTGGTCGTACGTGGCCATGGCCTGACGTTGGACGTGGCAGGACATGACAGAACATGGCAGGGAATGGTTGTATGTGGCAGGACATGGCCAGGGCAGGACGCAGGGTATGGCAGGACGCAGGACATGGATGGACGCAGGACATGGCACGTCGTCGGACGTGGAAGGATATTGCCATGGCATGATGTAGGACATGATGGGACATGGTAGGGCGTGGTCGTATGTGGCCATGGCCCGACGTCGGACGTGGTAGGACATGGCCACGGCAGGACGCAGGACATGGCAGGGCATGAGCATGGCACAGTGTCGGACGTGGCAGGACATGGCCATGGCATGACGCAGGAAATGACAGGACATGGCAGGGAATGGTCGTACATGGCCATGTCCCGACGTCAGACGTGGCAGGATATGACCACTGCAGGACGCAGGACATGGAAGGACGCAGGACATGGCAGGGCATGGCCATGGCACGGTGTCGGACGTGGCAGGACATGGCCACGGCAGGACGCAGGACATGGCAGGGCATGGCCATGGCACGACGCAGGACATGACATGACATGGTCGTACGTGGCCATGGCCCGACGTCAGACGTGATAGGATATGGCCACGGCAGGACGCAGGACATGGCAGGACATGGCAGGGCGTGACCATGGCACAACGTCGGACGTGGCAGGACATGGCCATGGCACTATGCAGGACATGACAAGACATGGCAGGGCATGGTCGTACGTGGCAATGGCGGGACGTCGGACGTGGCAGGACATGGCCATGGCAGGACGCATGACATTGTAAGACATGGCAGGACACAAGACATGGTAGGACGTAGGACATGGCAGGGCATGGCCATGGCACGACGTCGGACGTGGCAGGACATGGCCATGGCAGGACGCAGGACATGACTGGACTCAGGACTTGGTAGGACATTGAATATGGCAGGGCGTGGCCATGGCACAGCGTCAGACATCGCATGACATGGCAGGACGCAGGACATGGCAAGGCGTGGCCATGGCACAGCATCGGACGTGGTAGGACATGGCCATGGCAGGATGCAGGGTATGGCAGGACGCAGGACATGGATGGACGCAGGACATGGCACGACGTCAGACGTGGAAGGACATTGCCATGGCATGATGTAGGACATGATGGGACATGGTAGGGCGTGGTCATATGTGGCCATGGCCCGACGTCGGACGTGGCAGGACATGGCCACGGCAGGACGCAGGACATGGCAGGGCATGGCCATGGCCCAGTGTCGGATATGGCAGGACATGGCCATGGCACGATGCAGGACATGACAGAACATGGCCGGGAATGGTCGTACGTGGCCATGGCCCGACGTCAGACGTGGCAGGATATGGCCATTGCAGGGCGTAGGACACGGTAGGATGAAGGACATGGCAGGACGCAGGACATGGCAGGGCATGGACATGGCACGGGGTCGAACATGGAAGGACATGGCAATGGCATGATGTAGGACATGATGGGATGTGGCAGGGCGTGGTCGTACGTGGCCATGGCCCGAGTCGGACATGGCAGGACATGGCCTCGGCAGGACGCAGGACATGGCAAGGCATGGCCATGGCACGACTCAGGACATGATAGAACACGGCATGGAATGGTCATACGTGGCCATGGCCCGACGTCAGACGTGGCAGGATATGGCCATGGCAAGACGCAGGACATGGCAGGACGAAGGACATGGCAGGACGCAGGACATGGCAGGGCATGGCCATGGCACGGTGTCGGACGTGGTAGGACATGTCCATGGCATGATGCAGGACATGACGGGACATGGCAGGGCGTGCTCGTAGGTGGCCATTGTCTGACATTGGACGTGGCAAGACATGGCCATGGCAGGACGTAGGACATGGTAGTACCCAGGACATGGTAGGGCATGGCCATGGCACGATGTCGGACGTGGTAGGACACGGCCATGGAAGGACGCAGGACATGGCAGGACATGGAAGGGCATGGCTATGGCACGGTGTCGGATGTGGCAAGACATGGCCATGGCATGATGCAGGACATGACGGGACATGGCAAGGCGTGGTCGTACGTGGCCATGGCCTGAAGTTGGACGTGGCAAGACATGGCCATAGCAGGACGCAGGACATGGCAGGACATGGTAGGGCGTGGCCATGGCACGACATCAGACGTGGCAGGACATGGCCATGGCGTGATGCAGGACATGATGGGATATGGCATGGTGTGGTCGTACGTGGCCATGGCCTGACGTTGGACGTGGCAGGACATGACAGAACATGGCAGGACGCAGGACATGGCAGGACGCAGGACATGGCAGGACATGGCAGGGCATGGCCATGGCACGACATCAGACGTGGCAGGACATGGCCATGGCATGATGTAGGACATGATGGGAG